>NC_057794.1:472187598-472433325 GCF_018294505.1 Triticum aestivum
TTGGGTTTTGGAGCAGCTGCCTTGGGAGCTTCTTTGGGCTTAGATGGAGCAGCCCTTGATCTTATAGCATCTCCCATGAGCTTTTGAGCTTTAGGTGCTGGTGCAGCAACCTCTTCCTCTTCATCTTCCGTCATTGAGGGCTTCCCAATTACTCTAGCCATGGTCTTCTTGACCCTTTCTTTCCTTTTCTTCTCTGCCAAAACCTGTTCTTTGGGTGCAGATCCCAAAGTTTCTTGAGTGGATGTTCTGGCCTTTGACATAGGAACTCTCTTGGCAGGAACCTTTGTCTTCATTCCTGGCTTAGTGCCAGCAGCTGTGCCATATTCCTTTTTCAGAAGTTTCTTCTTTGAGGTGGCCTCTTCCTCAACAGCCACATAGTCCTCATCCTCAGAATCTGAGATTCTCTTCTTTCTGGCCCTGGTGGTTGCCTTAGGCAAGTTGCTGGGTGTACTCCTGCTTCCCTCATCATAGCTGCTAGAGGGACTAGTGCCCTCACTCATGTGAACTTGCTCCTCAGACTTGTTCTGACTGTCACTCTGATCTAACATGATGCAAACACTGACAGCAGACCCTGTGAAAGATATAGATGAGATAGATTGGATGAGCATCACAAAGTACATAGGTTTTTGCCAAAGAATGAGTTAAAAACATAGTTTTAGTTTTCCACAGAAAGCATTTCGGATCTACCGATTTGAAAACTCAGTGATACTGAAGCAACTTTTGGAACCAAAACTATTGAACTCGGTCAGACCGAGTCACAGTTCGGTGGCACCGAGACTTCTAGGGTTTCACAAAGAATTGAACTCGGTCACACCGATTTGCAATTCTCGGTCAGACCGAGAATCACATGTGCAATAGCCTTAGCCAAATCGGTGGAACCAATTTCAACAACTCGGTTGGTCCAAGATGATTTTGGCGGAAACCTAACCCTAAATTTTCAATCCACAACTAAACTACAGAGTGATTTCGCTGGATAGAGTGATCTCAATCGTGGCAAGATACATGGCAAAACAATGTGCTAGGAATCGGAGTGAGATTAGCACAAGGATCAAGTCCATACCCTAATTGCAGCGATTGACCTGCTACGGCGGCAACGACGGACATGATTTCCATTGACGGCGGCGGAGACCAGCGACGGGAGGTAGCTGGCGATGAGGAGGATGATCCGGAGACCCAGGGAGGCTGAGCAGGCTGAGCGCGGGCGAAGGGGTTCGGAGAATTTTTCCAAATTTTGGCCCGGGGATATATATATATAACCTGACCCTGTCGGTGTGACCGAGTGGAACAACTCGGTGGCACCGAGATGCATAACTGTAAGCAGTTACTGCAACTCGATGTGACCGAAAAGTTCAAATCGGTTGCACCGAGATTGAAAACCTAGATCGACTTAGTGATCTCGGTATGACCGAAATGGATGAATCGGTCAGACCGAAATGCACAAAGAAGCTTTGGAAGTTTAAGTCTATGACGAATCGGGGACTCCGAGTGCTCCTCACACAGAGTGGTTCGAATCTGACTTGATCAAACTTTGTGATGTAGCATGAATAGAGTTTGAGACAAGAAAAACATAGATAGCTAGAGAAGGTTCTCAGGCATTCTTGTCCATCCACTTGGCAAAAGAAAAAGGAACAAGCAATCAAAACAACAAGTGGATGTCTTCCAATGAGTAAATTATGCAACCAACATGCTCACACGATAAAATGGCAAATGAAATATGTGGCAAAGCATGCACAACCAATTCTATCATCTATCAAGCAATTGGCGATGACTAGGTCATCTATATATGAGTATATTGACTTAGGAGTAAAGTGAGAACATTTCATCATAGGTCATACTCATTGTTTAAGCACAAGTGGGGTTACCACTTTTACATAAAGAGTTGTTGTGTTCACACCATTAGAGTTGCTTTAGCTCAATTCTTAGAGTAAAGCTCCCCTAGATGTGAGATCCGCCCTAAGAGGGATGAACTAACCTTGGGTTTTGTCGATGATGACTTCATGTAGGTGTTGAAGATGTGGATGCTCAATGTTGATGTAGATCATTTGGAGCAATCCTTTGGAGTGAGTTGCACTTTCAATACCTACACGGGTTAGTCCCACAAGGAACAAACATGGATATCCATAGACATAGAGTGATGCACACACAAGATGATGTCTATGATAGCATTAGGTTACCTTGTCCCTTGTCTTACCAACAAGAGGGTTTGTGACTCCTTGAACTAGTGCAAGATGTGGAAGTTGATTGCACTTGTTCTTGCCAAAATGATAAGAGTGAAGTATGTTGTCGGAGTCACCCTCAAGAACTCTTTAGTTCTTCTTTTTCTAGATCCACATCATCTTAATGGGAATACTTGGAGTTGTAGTCGTACTTGATGAAGTAGAACTTGATGTAGTCTTGGGAACCCACTTGACCAAGGCCTTGGGTGCTTCTTCAAATGCATCAATTTCCTCTTGAAGCTTATCCTTGCCTTTTTGCTCGTGGTCTTGTGGTGGAAGATCATCTTGAGCTTGTGTCCCTTTGAAGGAAGTAGGATCATACTTCTTTTGTTGAGGAACAAACTTAATCTTGGGGTATTGATCTTCTCCCCACTCAACTCCATTGACATTGAACTTTCGTTCAAAACCAACACCTTTGTTCTTCCGGTGCCTTCCTTGCTTGCGTACAATTTCCTTGAATTGCTTACTCCCGACAAGGCTCTTGTAAACACCTTTCTCTATAATTCCCTTCAATAAGCTATTTCTTTCTCAAGTGTAACTTGGCTAAGAGAATAATTAGTGGAATCAACAGAACTACTAGAAGCACCAACATTAGATTTAGCATGATTATTGTTACTACTAGAGGAAGAATCGTTCTTGTTACTAGACTTGACTTGAGGCATGTAACTGGATAAGAGTAAACGCTTGGCAATGTAAGAAGAACTTTTCATGTGAAGATCATCATTGGTTGCCTTTAAGAACTCATGCTCTTGCTCAAGGTTGAGCTTTTCAAAACGTAATTTCTCATGAGTCCTTAAAAGTTCTCGATGATCTCCTAAGATAGTTTCATGAGCTAACTTAAGAGTGTTTAGATCTTTAGTTAGAAACTCAATCTTCTCCTTATCATTGTCATTCGTTTTATCTTGATTATCATGATTAATTGATGCTTCATCATAGTATTCATCACTAGAGTTGTCAACAAGTAAATAATCATCACCTAACAAGTCATCTTCATCATTATTGAAATCAGCATACTCGGGGTGTGATACCTTTGGGCCTTTAGCCATGAAGCATCTTCCAAGTCCTTCATTTGGTGAATCAAATATGTCGTAGGAGTTGGTTGACACAAGTGCTAGACCGGCAACACCTTCATCTTGAGTATATTCGGAGTCGGAGTGATAGCTTCTCTCGGAGTGATTGTCGGAGTCGGAGTCGGATACCCATTCACCAACATGAGCTTGATGTCTTTGTTTTCCTTCCTTTCTTTCCGAATCCTTGCTTCTCCGGGATGTTCTTCGTTCATAACGATCATCTCTACTCCTTCTCTCTCTTGATGGTGATTCTTCTCTTCTACTTCTTCTTTTTGGAGAATCTTCTCTTCTCTTGTAGGGTGTCGTACACTCATTGGAATAGTGTTCGGGTCTTCCACAATTGTAGCAATTTTGCTCTCGACTAGAAGATCTTTTGTCATTGTAGGACCTTTACTTGGAACTTCTCTCTTTGCTTCTAATCTTGTAGAACTTGTTGAAGTTCTTCACCATTAGGCTCAATTCTTCATTGAAGGTTTGTTTCTCACTTGATGATGTGGGAGCTTCACATGAGGCTTTGTAAGCACCACTTGACTTGTTATGGAGCTCCTCCTTATCCTTGAGTGACATCTCATGAGCAACAATTATTCCAATGACTTCCGTTGGCTTGAGATCTTTGTAATTGGGCATTATTTGGATAAATGTGCATACGATATCATATTTTCCATCCAAAGCTCTTAGGATCTTCTTGATGATGAATTTGTCGGTCATCTCTTCACTTCCTAAGCCGGGGATCTCATTTGTGATAAGAGCAAGCCTAGAGTACATTTCAGCGACACCTTCACTATCCTTCATTTTGAACTTGTCAAGCTGACTTTGAAGCACATCCAACTTGGATTCCTTGACGGAGTCGGTACCTTCGTCCATATCAATCAAAGTATCCCAAATTTCCTTTGCATTCTCAAGATGGCTGATTTTGTTGAATTCTCCAGGGCACAATCCGTTGAAGAGGATATCACAAGCTTGAGCATTGTATTGCATCATCTTCAACTCTTTCGCGGTAGCTTCATGGTTCGGTTCTCTCCTAGATGGGGTTATGTCCAAGCCAATACACACAATAGCCCATACGGTGGGGTTATGTCCAAGAATATGCATTTTCATCTTATGCTTCCAACTAGCAAAATTAGTACCATCAAAGTAAGGACCTCTATGGTGGTAATTTCCCTCGCTAGATGCCATACTCTCCTAGGTTGTGAAACCAAGGCTATGACTACCAAAAGCTATGGAAATCAAAGCAAATGGAGAACAAAGCTCTGATACCACTTGTAGGATCGAAAGTATGTCTAGAGGGGGGTGATTAGACTACTTGACCAAATAAAACTCATCCTTTTCCCAATTTTAGTTCTTGGCAGATTTTAGCAACTTTGGACAAGTCAAGCAATCTTAACAAAATTCAAGCAAGCATGCAAAGAGTATATGAGCAGCGGAAAGTGAAGCATGCAACTTGCAAGAATGTAAAGGGAAGGGTTTGGAGGGTTCAAACGCAATAGGAGACACAGATGTTTTTGTCGTGGTTCCGATAGGTGGTGCTATCGTACATCCACGTTAATGGAGACTTCAACCCACGAAGGGTAACGAGTAAGTGAGTCCACGAAGGGCTCCACCCACGAAGGGTCCACGAAGAAGCAACCTTGTCTATCCCACTATGGCCATCGCCCACGAAGGACTTGCCTCACTAGCGGTAGATCTTCATGAAGTAGGCGATCTCCTTGCCCTTACAAACTCCTTGGGTCAACTCCACAATCTTGTCAGAGGCTCCCAAGTGACACCTAGCCAATCTAGGAGACACCACTCTCCAAGAAGTAACAAATGGTGTGTTGATGATGAACTCCTTGCTCTTGTGCTTAAATGATAGTCTCCCCAACACTCAACTCTCTCTCATAGGATATGGATTTGGTGGAAAGAAGATTTGAGTGGAATGCAACTTGGGGAAGGCTAGAGATCAAGATTCATATGGTAGGAATGGAATATCTTGGCCTCAACACAAGTGTAGGTGGTTTTCTCTCAGAAAAGGTAAGTTGGAAGTGTAGGTTCATTCTGATGGCTCTATCCATGAATGAAGAGGATGTGGAGGGGTATATATAGCCTCCACACAAAATCTAACCGTTACACACAACTTGCCAATCTCGGTGGGACCGAATTGGTAAAATCGGTCGGACCGATTCAGCAAATCTAGTGACCGTTAGGATTTTCGGTGGAACCGACATGCAACTCGGTAGGACAGATATGGTTAGTGTCAGGGCATAACGTAATCTTGGTGAGACCTATTACACAAACTCGGCGAGACCGATTTTGGTAATAATATAACCAAAGAGTTGGTCAGGTAAACTCGGTGGGACTGACACCAAAATGTTATGAAAGGGAAACAAAGAGTTTACATTGCAATCTCGGTGGGACCGATCGCTCATCTCGGTGGGACCAAAACATTACGAACGGAAATGGAGAGATTACAATCCCATCTCGGTGAGACCGAGATCCCTACCGGTGAGACCGATTTGCCTAGGGTTTGTGGCAGTGGCTATGACATCTGAACTCGGTGGCGCCGGATAGAAAGAATCGGTGGGGCCGAGTTTGACTTTTGGTTTAGGTCATATGTGGATGTGAGAAAGTAGTTGAGGGCTTTGGAGCATATCACTAAGCATTTTTAGCAAGAGCCTCATTAAGCAACACCTCATCCCTCCTTAGATAGTACTAGCTTTTCCTATAGACTGAATGTGATCTTGGATCACTAAAATAGAAAATGTAGAGTCTTGAGCTTTGATCTTGAGCCAATCCTTTTATCCTTAGCATTTTGAGGGGTCCACTTTTCTCATCCATGCCATGCCAATCATTGAGCTTTCCTAAAATATTAATCTTGAAATAGCATTAGCTCAATGAGCTATATGTTGTTAGGAATTACCAAAACCACCTAGGGTAGTTGCACTTTCACCTGTTCGTCAGTTTTTCTTTTTCCAGGGTCTTTCCACGATTATTTCTGATCGCGATTTCTGCCCTAATCTTCGATCTAGTATATCTTTTCGCTCGTTTATCCAAATCAGGTGAAACAAGCGCCTAGATCTTCATCTCGAAGCCCTCTTTCTTTTTAACCAACTTGAACAAGATTTTGGTACTGTAAAATTTGGCTTTTTTCCAGATTAGTAATTGGATCTTGTTTCTTTCGTAGTTTGTGTTTCGTTGCTCCGTTTGATTTGATTTTTTGCAAACCAGAGTTCTTCAGTTGAACTTTCTGGTTAGATCTTCTTATTTGAGTTTTCCCCATGCATCTTTGCTTGATTGCTTATGTATGCTATTGTTTGTTTGCGATAGAACACCCGGAGTGCGAAGTGTGCTACTACGTGTCACTATGTTTTGCAGATCGTCAGCAAGGCAAGTAACACATTGATCATACTCTTTCATACCCAGTTTTTATGCATTAGTTACAATCCTCAAACACTGCATGATTAGGATGTGATTAACATGTGGGTATTGGGAAGTAGTTGATGAGGTAGAACCTATTACCTATTTCATTATCAAACCCTTGGGTGTTACTTCTACGTTATGCTTATATTGTTATGCTATGCTAGTAGACGTGGATTGGGTTTGAGTGTATCCATGACATATGTGAGTTTGTTAATTAATGGTTCAATTCTAATGTGGCAACTTTAATACACCTCTGGGTGGATTGTTGGTTTTGGGCACCTGGGGTTATACCAGTGTTTTCCTAGGAGATCCCGGGGTTATACCGTGTGATCCTCCTATGGTCCGCCACCCAGGCTCAAAGGGATCATAAGATTATTCATGCTAGAAACTTCCATGTGCAGCCACGAGCTATTATGGGCTCTAGCATAGTTGAGTAGGTTGCATGACCTCTTCCAGTGGTAGGCTAGCAGATGTAGGGGATGTAGGTTGGTAATGTCTACCCGGGGTTAGAGTTAATGCTTCTGAAAGACTGTGTCTCGGTCATCCGTTTCTCAAACACCATGTAGTGCGAGAAATCCAACGGAGGAGACCGAGTCTTGTGGGGAAAAGTGCACAAACCTCTGCAGAGTGTACAAACTAATCATGGTTAGCCATGTCCCCGGTTATGGACAACTTGAGTATCTGGTTCTTGGATTATCATACGGATATCATCACTCTAAATTAATTGTTGGGTTGATAATTACTTTTAATTGGGATTGAGATGGGGGTACCATTCTCAATGTTTCAACCATCATGATAGTTGTCGGTGTTAAAATCGGCGGATCTCGGGTAGGGGGTCCCGAACTGTACGTCTAAGGCGGATGGTAACAGGAGGCAGGGGACACGATGTTTTACCCAGGTTCGGGCCCTCTTGATGGAGGTAAAACCCTATGTCCTGCTTGATTATTCTTGATAATATATGTAGTACAAGAGTTGATCTACCACGAGATCGAAGAGGCTAAACCCTAGAAGCTAGCCTATGGTATGGTTATATGTTGTCCTACGGACTAAAACCCTCGGGTTTACATAGACACTAGAGGGGGCTCGGGTTACACAAGGTCGGTTACAAAGGAGGAGATATACATATCCGTATTACCTGGCTTGCCTTCCACGCCAAGTAAAGTCCCATCCGGATACGGGACGAAGTCTTCAATCTTGTATCTTCATAGTCCAACAGTCCGGCCAAAGGATATAGTCCGGCTGTCCGAAGACCCCCTAATCCAGGACTCCCTTAGTAGCCCCCGAACCAGGCTTCAATGACGATGAGTCCGGCGCGCAGTGTTGTCTCCGGCATTGCAAGGCAGGTTCTTCTCCAAATTTTGAACGTTTGCTAAGCAGTGTCCGGTCCCATAAATGTTGAACCTCTTGGCTTCTGCGCCCAATAAGGGCTATCTTCCATGCGTCGAATGAATGCGAGGCACCAGGGCATTTTTACATTTGCCCCCCTAGCCAGATAAATAAATTGTCTATTAAAGGGATGGGGATCCTTAGATCCAATCCATACCATGCATCCTCCCCCAGCGAGAATCCATCGGAGCGTGCTTCGGAAAGATCCACTCCAGCATGGCCGACCTCCGCAGCTCCTCCTCCTGCCCCCATAGCCCTAAGACCGGTGATTGGGAGAGGTGTTCAGTCCCACACAGTCGATTAGTCGAACTACATACTAAGGGATTTCTCCCTCCGGCGTATATGGTGCCCTTCCGAGCCAGGCTCGCCACCTACAATGGTGGGGAGCAAGCGGAGAGCTTCCCCAGCCCTTCTACGGGGGAGCGGGTATGCCTTGTCCCTTACTTATTTAGGGGACTCGGATTTCCGATTCATCCATTCCTCCGCGGGCTCTGATACGTCTCCAACGTATCTATAATTTTTGATTGCTCCATGCTATATTATCTACTGTTTTGGACTATATTGGGCTTTATTTTCCACTTTTATATTATTTTTGGGACTAACCTATTAACCAGAGGCCCAACCCAAAATTGCTGTTTTTTGCCTATTTCAGTGTTTCGAAGAAACGAAATATCAAATGGAGTCCAAACGGAATGAAACCTTCGGGAACGTGATTTTCTCACCGAATGTGACCCAGGAGACTTGGACCATATGCCAAGGCATCAGAGAGGCGGTCACGAGGGTAGGGGCGCGCCCCCTGCCTCGTGGGCCCCTTGATGCTCCATCGACGTACTCCTTCCTCCTATATATATCTACGTACCCCAAACGAACAGATACGGAGCCAAAAACCTAATTCCACCACCGCAACTTTCTGTATCCACGAGATCCCATCTTGGGGCCTGTTTCGGAGCTCCGCCGGAGAGGGCCGTCATCACGGAGGGCTTCTACATCATCATAGCCTCTCCGATGAAGTGTGAGTATTTTACCTCAGACCTTCGGGTCCATAGTTAGTAGCTAGATGGCTTCTTCTCTCTTTTTGGATCTCAATACAAAGTTCTCCCCCTCTCTTGTGGAGATCTATTCGATGTAATCTTCTTTTTGCGGTGTGTTTGTTGAGATCGGTGAATTGTGGGTTTATGATCAAGTCTATCTATGAATAATATTTCAATATTCTCAGAATTCTTTTATGTCTGATTGGTTATCTTTGCAAGTCTCTTCGAATTATCCATTTGGTTTGGCCAACTAGATTGGTAGTTCTTGCCAAGGGAGAAGTGCTTAGCTTTGGGTTCGATCTTGCGGTGTCCTTTCCCAGTGACAGAAGGGGCAGCAAGGCACGTATTGTATCATTGCCATCGAGGATAACAAGATGGGGTTTATTTCATATTGCATGTATTTATCTCTCTACATCATGTCATCTTGCTTAAGGCGTTACTCTGTTTTTAACTTAATACTCTAGATGCATGCTGGATAGCGGTCGATGAGTGGAGTAATAGTAGTAGATGCAGAATCGTTTCGGTCTACTTGTCACGGACGTGATGCCTATATACATGATCATGCCTAGATATTCTCATAACTATGCTCAATTCTGTCAATTGCTCAACAGTAATTTGTTCACCCAGCGTAGAATACTTATGCTCTTGAGAGAAGCCACTAGTGAAACCTATGGCCCCCGGGTCTATTCTCATCATATCAATCTCCATCACTTTAATCTTGTTTTGCTTTTTTACTTTGCCCTTACCTTTTACTTTGCATCTTTATACCAAAAATACCAAAAATATTATATCTATCAGATCTCACTATCGTAAGTGACCGTGAAGGGATTGACAACCCCTAATCGCGTTGGTTGCGAGTAGATATCGTTTTGTGCAGGTACGAGGGAGTTGAGCATGGCCTCCTACTGGATTGATACCTTGGTTCTCAAAAACTGAGGGAAATAATTACACTACTTTGCTGCATCATCCTTTCCTCTTCGGGGAAAACCAATGCAAGCTCAAGAGGTAGCAGGCTCCTGGAGTTTTATGGCCTCCAACTGCATAATTTCACCCCTGCTTCCATTTTACACATCGCTGGCTATGTTGCCCTCCGCGTGTTATTCCTGGGCTACGAGGCTCATTTCGAGCTGTGGAAAAGGCTATTTTGCCTCTTCCCTCACATAGAAGGGGTCACTTTATCAAGTGGGCGGAGCCGAGATATGGTGCATCGCCGAAACTGGATACCTGTCCGGTACTCCGAAGAAGACGTCCGAAAACTGGCCTTCAGAATGGTTTTATATGGAGGATGTCCCCCTTCCGGACCCTGTTCGGCGGGGTCTTCCTGAGTTCAGCAATGCTCCTCTGAAGAAACACCGAAGTTGGCGCCCGCGGAGCCCCCAGGAGGAAGACAATGGAGAAGTCCTCTACCTGATGAACCGAATTAAAGCACTGGCTCAATCAGGATTGATAGTAATCGAGGTTATGTCAATATGCATAATGCGGGGAGTGCAACCGCTTCAATATCGAGGGCACCCCTTGTGGTGTTTTAACAGGGAAGATGACGCCACCCACTGCAGGCGTAATTGCTCGGACAACGCTGCCGCCTTAGCAAAAATTCTGTCCGAATTGTTCAAGGGAGAGGAAGAGGTGTTCATCCGCCTCAAGCCACGGGATGGATTCTCCATGTACAACCCTCCAAGTTGGGTGAGTTATATCTCCTTACTCCCATTCTTCCGCATTCTCTGTCATAGGTACTCACCTTGCCATTTTGCGGCAGGAACTGCATAAAGCCATAAGGGAGGTCAGCAACCCACCTCCTCAACCAGAGGAACCTGACCGGGCCCTCGGTCCTGGACTTGAAGAAGATCCGGACATATTCGTGGAGCTGATAAACCGGTAGTTCTATCAATTGAGCTGTGATAACGCCATGGTGGCCATTACGGCCTACTATCCCAGACTGCTTCCTGCGTCGCATGTAAGAAAAACCAAAAATCCCAACTCCAAAAACTAGGATCCCCTTTTAGACACTTCACCTACCATATACATATGGTGTTTTTACAGGGAAGGCATTCGGGACACCATGCCAAACCCGCAACAACTTGCCAACAAGAGGCACCGAGGCCGGGCAAGCCAAAAAGGAAGGCAGTCGGGACGGAGACGCCGACGCAGAGGTATGACAGAAACCCCGCTCCATGGTTGTCGTCTTTCTTGAAATGTAATGATGTCCATGTTTCTTTTACAGAAAAAATGCTCACCGGAATATGTCCGGTGAGGCTGCCGATCACGCTTCCACCAGTCGGGCTCCAGGACCGGACATAGAGGCAGAAGCCGACATGGGGCGGATGCCGGATACTCTCCCTACAGAGGATGTCGATAGGCTATCTGCTACAAATTCAGAAGTGGAGAGCGCCATGAATCATAGACGCCGCCGGGCCGTACTTCGCGACGCTTGCTTTTCACCAGAGGCATTTGATGCCTTCAATTCTGGAGAGGCATACCTCCGTGCTGCTCAAGATGGTCTAGCCAGAGCCACGGACTAGTATGTAAAGGATGTACGGGTAAGTAAATCTGACGATTATATGTATCAGTAGCCCCTGAGACTTGAAACAGTTAGCAGAACTGATTTAAGGATCATCGTATTGTGCAGGTTCTTACAGAGAAGAATAGTCGACTGTCACAGGAGCTGGAGGAATGCAAGACCCAACTTCGGGCCACTGTTGCCGCATTGAAGGAACCGAAAAAGTCCCCAGCTGGTAACATTTCTTTCAAAGAATAACAGGTACCGTATAGCATGCGGCATGGCTGCAGGTCTAACAATAGATGTTTGCAGATGAATCCGGAGAGAATCCGGAGGAGTAGCACGCCGTATGACAGCTAAAGGCTGGCGAAGGCGTGCTGACTGAGGTCAGGCGGGAGAAAAACAATCTCCAAGACGCCAATACCAAGCTGAGCATGGAACTGAAAGATGTTCGAGACCAGCTTGCGGACTCCGAGAAGGAGAATAAGCGGCTTCGACGTGGCATATTTAGTAAGTGCTTGAACGAACCCTTAATAAAGGGGACGGCGGAGAAGCCGGCTAACAGAGTTATGTCTGCAGGTATGCTGACGGGTCGTCCCGCAGAGGAGATGCCCGGGTCTGCGGGTGATCTTCTATCCAAGCTCTCACAACTACATGAACAAGTTCGGCAGGTGATGCAATGCATTGCCCAGGCCTTGTGGCCATCCGTCTCCCTGCTAGAAGGCGTTGGAGAGCTTGTGGAGAAGCTCAAGGGAGCGCGGCGGCGCTTCCGATTATGGAAGATATCTGCCTGCCGTCAAGGTGCCAGGGAAGCCTGGGCCATGGTGAAGACGCGGTATACCAAGGCTGACCCAAATCACATGGCTGAGGTTGGACCTCTGAGGCCCGACGGGAAAGAGATCCTCGTTAGCTTAGTTTATGGGCAAGTGAATTAGCCGCAAAATATTCCCAACAGGATTGTAGGCTAGACCGCCCGTTGGATGGTATAGAAGAGGAATTTAGTCAGTCTACATGACTATGTAATTAAATTGACATGTATAATGCCTTCTAGCCGGATTGTAGATCATTTTTCATGGCGGACCTTTTCGCTTCAACCTCGGGACCCAATAGTCCAGAGTGTATCCGAATACCCGCTCAGTTATATAAGAACCGGGGTATGCGTGGAGACCAGGCGTAGGGGTCATTAGTGCTTGAACAGACAAGTGCCAAACTAGTTATGTTATATTACATGGGTAGTAAGAAACATCTTCCAGGGAGAACAGTTCCGTTAAGGGTTCCTTTCCCTGGGTATGCATGCCCTAAAGTGCATGTCCTGACTGCGAGGGGAAACGCAGGAAAAAACATCTGGGGGCATATATGGAAAATAAATAAATAAAAATCATCTTTTGCTCGCCAACCGAATATTCCCTTAAGAACACTAGCTTTCGGCTTCACCCAGTCTGAGGTACACATCCGGCTGACCCGGCAGTAACAATCGCAAAGGTGCTCCCCTTATGCCCTAGCCGAATTAACGGGAACGTAGGGCAAAAATACAAGAGCCAGGCAACCCAGCTTGGCCAAAACTTAAGTCATATCGATGCATATAGTGGCGAAGAAAGGGTACATGCGGAAGAATAACACATGTGCGGGGCGTGAAGCCCGGGTAGATAATTAAGCTTCTGTGTAAGAAGCCCCAGGTATAATGAGAGCGGTTAGCGCATCTATAATGTACAAGCGAGGCACAAGGTGGCCCTTGAAGGCCTAGAGAAAGAGAAAAAGAAAGAAAGAGGAAAAACACAGATAATGTATATGCAAAAAAATGGACAGAGGAAGGAGACGAACATAGAGTCCGACACTAGGCGTAGAATCTTCGAAGTTTGGCGGCGTTCCATGGGTTCGGCTCAAGTCTATTATTCGATGCATCCTGCAGACGATACGCCCCACCGGTCAGAACTTGGTCAATAATGAAGGGACCTTCCCATTTGGGCTCGAGCTTGGACCTTTTCTTCTCCGGCAGGCGTAGAACTAACTCGCCAATGTTATAAGTTTTGGCCCGTACTTCTCTGCTTTGGTATCTGCGAGCCTGTTACTGATAAAATGCGGAACGGGCTTTTGCCACATCACACTCCTCCTCCAGGGTGTCCAGACTGTCCTGCCGATCGAGCTCGGCTTCTCTTTCTTTGTACATGCGCACTCGAGGTGAGTCATAAATTATGTCGCAGGGCAAAACTTCCTCTGCGTCGTACACCATAAAGAAGGGTGTATATCTGGTAGTGCGATTCGGCGTGGTCCGCAGCCCCCAGAGTACGGAGTCGAGCTCCTCTACCCAGTGCGTGTTAGACTCCTTTAAGGACCACACTAATCTGGGTTTAATGCCGCTCATGATAAGATCATTTGCTCGCTCAACTTGGCAGTTGGTTTGTGGGTGATAGACGGAAGCATAATCGAGCTTGATGCCCATGTTGCTACACCAGAGTTTTACCTCATCGGCCATGAAGTTCGTGCCGTTGTTCGTGATGATGCTGTGGGGGACGCCATAACGGTGTACAACCCCGGATATGAAGTCTATCACAGGTCCGGATTCAGCTGTTTTAACAGGTTTGGCTTCTATCCATTTGGTGAATTTATCTACCATGACCAATAAGTATTTTTTCTTATGGGTTCCCCCTTTAAGGGGTCCAACCATGTCAAGCCCCCAGACCACGAAAGGCCAGGTAATGGGGATTGTTTGGAGGTCGGTGGGTGGCATATGGCTTTGGTTTGCAAACAGCTGGAAACCGGCGCAGCGTCGGACCAAGTCATGCGCGCCTGTCTGGGCCGTCGGCAAATAAAAACCTATGCGGAAGGCCTTGCTTACAAGGGCCCGGGCTGTGGCGTGGTGGCCACCGAGTCCGGCGTGAATTTCTGCCAACAGCTTCCGCCCTTCCTCTTCGGAGATGCACCTTTGAAGGACTCCGGTAGTGCTTTTCTTATACAGCTCTCCCTCGTGGACCCTGTAGGCTTTAGATCGCCGCACTATGCAGCGTGTCTCATTTTGGTCCTCGGGGAGTTCCTGCCTAGTTAGGTAGGCCAAGAATGGTTCTGTCCACGGGGCGATGACGACCATTATTACGTGGGCTAAAGGTGTTATTTCAGTGGCAGAGCCTCCGATTATGTCAGAGTGTTCGGTATCGGGCGTTTTCGCCGGGTCCGGACTGTTGTTATTGTTGTCCCCCTCCCATACCACCGATGGTTTAAACAACCTCTCCAAAAAGATGTTGGGGGGACCATGTCGCGTTTTGCGCCGATGCGGGCGAAGATATCCGCTGCCTGATTGTTTTCCCGAGCCACATGATGAAGTTCGAGCCCCTCGAACCGAGCTGACATCTTTAGGACGGTGTTTTGATAGGCCGCCATCTTTGGATCCTTGGCATCAAAGTCTCCATTTATTTGGGGTATTGCAAGGTTCGAATCCCCACGCACCTCCAGGCGTTGAATGCCCATGGAGAGTGCCATCCGAAGACCATGCAACAGGGCTTCGTATTCGGCTGCGTTGTTGGAGTCTGTATGCAGTATTTGCAGTACATACTGAACGGTATCTCCGGTTGGGGATGTCAGGACGACGCCAGCCCCCAGACCGGCTAGCATTTTGGAGCCGTCGAAGTGCATGATCAAATTGAAGTATGCGCCGTACTCTTTAGGGAGTTCGGATTCCGTCCATTCGGCGACAAAGTCGGCCAATACTTGCGATTTAATAGCTCGCCGAGGTTTGTATGTTATGTTGAACGGGAGGAGCTCAATGGCCCATTTGGCAATCTAGCCCGTGGCGTCGCGGTTGTTTATAATATCATTAAGTGGCACTTCCGAGGCTACTGTAATTGAACACCCTTGAAAGTAGTGTCGCAGCTTTCGGGATGCCATGAATACCGCATAGGATATCTTTTGATAATGTGGGTACCGTGATTTGCATGGAGTGAGGACAGTGGATACATAATATACCGGCTTTTGAAGAGGGAATTTATGTCCGTTAGCTTCTCGTTTGATGACGAGCACTACGCTTACAACTTCATGAGTTGCCGCAATGTAAAACAACATTGGTTCGCCGATGTTTGGCGCGGCCAGGATTGGGTTGGTTGCCAGTATGGCTTTTATTTCTTCCAATCCAGCTGTGGCAGCGTTCGTCCACTCGAAGTGTTTGGTGCGCCGAAGGAGGCGATAAAGGGGTAATGCCTTTTCTCCTAAGCGGGAGATAAAGCGGCTTAGAGCCGCTACACATCCAGTTAATTTCTGGATTTGTTTGAGGTCCATTGGGGTAGCCAACTGTGACAGAGCTCGGATTTTGGCCGGATTAGCTTCAATTCCTCTACTGGAGACAATGAAGCCCAGGAGCTTTCCGGCTGGTACGCCGAAAACACATTTTTTCTGGATTGAGCTTGATGTCGTATGTTCGGAGGTTGTCGAATGTGAGCCTCAAGTCGTCTATTAGAGAGTCGACATGTTTGGTTTTAACGACCACATCATCTACGTATGCCTCTACTGTTTTGCCGATCAGTTTCTCCAGACATGTCTGGATCATGCGCTGATATGTTGCGCCGGTGTGATAAATGCCGTTGCGGCTTGGTCGGACTCCGCCATCTTGATTTGGTGGTAGCCGGAGTATGCGTTGAGGAAACACAATGACTCGTGTCCTGCGGTAGCATCGATAATTTGATCGATGGGGGGGAGGGGGAAGGGATCCTTTGGAAGGGATCCTTTGGGAAGCCTTGTTGAGGTCCTTGAAATCAACACATAGGCGCCAGGATTTGTCCTTCTTTGGTACCATCACCAGGTTTGCTAGCCAGTCCGGGTGTTTTATTTCTCTAATGAATCCGGCCTCCAATAACTTGGCTAGTTCCTCTCCCATAGCCTGTCTCTTAGGTTCAGAGAAACGCTGAAGAGCCTGCTTGACCAGCTTGAATCCCTTCAGGATATTGAGACTGTGCTCGGCCAGCCTGCGTGGGATTCCTGGCATGTCTGAGGGGTGCCAGGCGAATATGTCCCAATTCTCGCGTAGGAACTCTTGTAGTGTAGCGTCCACGGTGGGGTTTAACTGTGCCCCGATGGAGGCTTTTTTTGTAGGGTTCGTTGGGTCGACTTGGAATTTGACTATTTCGTCCACTGGTTCAAAAGAGGTGGACTTGGATCTCTTGTCAAGTATTACATTGTCCCTGTCCACCGTGGAGCGTAGCGTAGTTAATTCCTCGGCCAAGAGGGCTTCGGATAATGCCTCGAGGGCCAATGCGGCTGTTTTGTTTTCGACGCGGAGTGCTGTGTCCGGATCACTAGCGAGAGTGATGATTCCGTTGGGCCCGGGCATTTTGAGCTTCATGTACCCATAATGGGGATGGCTTGGAAGATCGTGAACGCCTCCCGTCCTGAAAGGGCATGGTATCCACTATTGAATGGGGCCACTTGGAATGTAATTTCTTCGGACCTATAGTTCTCTGGTGTGCCGAATACCACATCTAGTGTGATTTTCCCAGCACAACGTGCTTCCCTACTGGGGATGATTCCTCTGAAGGTTGTTCTGCTTTGCTCAATGCGGTTCCAGTCTATTTCCATTTTTTTGAAGAGTTTCCTCATAGATGAGGTTTAATCCACTGCCGCCGTCCATGAGTACTTTGGTGAGTCGAAAGCCGTCCACAATTGGACTGAGGACCAGTGCAGCTGGTGCTTGGGCAGTTCGGAATTTAGGTTCGTCACTAGCATTGAAGGTAATAGCCGTGTCACTCCATGGATTCATTGCTGCTACGTGGCAGATTTCGGCGAGGCTGCGGAGTGTTCGCTTGCGCCTATTATTTGATGCGAAGGTTTCAAAAACTATTAATACTGTATTGTTATCCACGGGATGGTGCTCTGTGGCATTTGGGATAAGAAGACCCTCACCACTTTTGGCCACCTGCCGGAGTATCCAACATGCTCTAAGGCTGTGCGTTGGTATGGTATCCGCTGTGCTATGAATTTTGCAGGGTCCGTTAAGCCATCCCTCCAATACGGTTCCATGCCCTGTAGATGGTTTTTGTTTCTTTGTAACAAACTCGGGTGTCTTATGATAGTGCACCCTTTTACTTCGGACTGGGTGTATATTCTTAGCCGAATTATCCCAAAATTTAGTTTCGGTTTTCCAGGCGCTTTCCATCGCACAATACTTTCGTACTGTGGACGCCAAGTAAGTGAAGCGTGATATGTCACGGCGACTTAAGGCATTAAGGATTCCCTTGTCTGTGCAATTATTGCAGAAAAATGAGACTGCGTCTTCCTCGCGACAGTCCTTAACCTTGTTCATCACAAGGAGGAATCTGGCCCAATAATGATGTACTGTTTCATGGGGCTCTTGCCTGATGTGGGAAAGATCGTTTATGTCTGGGTGGGTGGGTGGAATTGAGTCCGAACCCCTGCCCAATCTGAGACAAGGGGCCGAGGTGTTTCCAATATTGGAATTTCGGGTTCCGGTATGTTGCCCGATAAGTCTGGCCCGCTGCCTGACTCTAGGTTCAGGGCCTGGGTGGTGTCCTCCCGTAAACGGGTATCCGGCTCGAAGAGTTCAGGAATTCGGATATAGTTAGTCCTCAAGATAGAAGAGGAATTGCCGCATTGTTCCTCCACCACCGCAACATGGTGGGTGATCGGTGGAGAGTTAATCTCCCTTTGATGGGGTTTAAGCCCAATCCGATCATAGTCTATAGCGACTCCCAAGGCGGCGATGCGATCCAAGAGCTCGTTTAGGGAAGAGAGCTCCATTGGATCATCTGCTCAGTGAATTCCGAGCCGACGTGGAGGTTGTTTTTGATGACCTGAGAAGTCATCATCAGGGCAGCAACCGAATGGGCGGTCATGATGAAACTGCCTAGCTGGAGAGTTTGGCCGATAGCCAGGGCTCCCCCGGCGGTGATGTTGTTCTTAACAACGAGATGTGGCATCCTTCCTTATGGTGATGGCATAGAGGAACTCTCAATGAAAGCACCAATGTCGGTGTCAAAACCGGCGGATCTCGGGTAGGGGGTCCCGAACTGTGCATCTAAGGTGGATGGTAACAGGAGGCACAGGACACGATGTTTTACCCAGGTTCAGGCCCTCTTGATGGAGGTAAAACCTTACGTCCTGCTTGATTATTCTTGATAATATATGTAGTACAAGAGTTGATCTACCACGAGATCGGAGAGGCTAAACCCTAGAAGCTAGCCTCTGGTATGATTGTATGTTGTCCTATGGACTAAAACCCTCCGGTTTATATAGACACCGGAGGGGGCTAGGGTTACACAAGGTCGGTTACAAAGGAGGAGATATACATATCTGTATTACCTAGCTTGCCTTCCATGCCAAGTAATGTCCCATCCGGATACGGGACAAAGTCTTCAATCATGTATCTTCATAGTCCAACAGTCTGGCCTTTCCTAGTAGAAGTAGGAGCCCTTCCAAGTAGTAGGAGAGGAAGGAAGGAGGAGAGAGGGAGGAAGGAAAGGGGGGCCGGCCCCACTCCCAATTAGAATTGGGCTTGGGGGCGTGCCTCCCTCTTTTCCTTCCCTCTCCTCTATTCCACTCAGGCCCAATAAGGCCCATATACAACCCGGGGGGTCCAGTAACCTCCCGGTACTCCGAAAAAATGCCCGAACCACTCGGAACCATTCCGATGTTCAAATATAGGCTTCCAATATATCGATATTTATGTCTCTACCATTTCGAGACTCCTTGTCATGTCCGTGATCAAATCTAGGACTATGAACTACCTTCGGTACGTCAAAACACATAAACTCGTAATACCGATCGTCACCGAACGTTAAGTGTGCGGACCCTACGGGTTCGAGAACCATGTAGACATGACCGAGACTCATCTCCGGTCAATAACCAATAGCGGAACCTGGATTCTCATATTGGTTCCTACATATTCTACGAAGATCTTTATCGGTCAAACCGCAAAACGGTATACGTTGTTCCCTTTGTCATCGGTATGTTACTTGCCCGAGATTCGATCGTCGGTATCTCAATACTTAGTTCAATCTCGTTACCGGCAAGTATCTTTACTCGTTCTGTAATGCAACATCCCGTAACTAACTCATTAGTCACATTGCTTGCAAGGGTTATAGTGATGTGCATTACCGAGAGTTCCCAAAGATACCTCTTTGACAATCAGAGTGACAAATCCTAATCTCGATCCATGCCAACTCAACAAACACCATTGGAGACATTTGTAGAGCACCTTTATAATCACCCAGTTACGTTGTGACATTTGGTAGCACACAAAGTGTTCCTCCGGTATTCGGGAGTTGCATGATCTCATAGTCATAGGAACATGTATAGTTATGGAGAAAGCAAAAGCAATAAACTAAACGATCATCGTGCTAAGCTAACGGATGGGTCAAGTCAATCACATCATTCTCTAATGATGTGATCCCATTAATCAATTGACAACTCATATGTATGGTTAGGAAACATAACCATCATTGATTCAATGGGCTAGTTAACTAGAGGCAAACTAGTGACACTTTGTTTGTCTATGTATTCACAGATGTACTAAGTTCCCGGTTAATACAATTCTAGCATGGATAATAAACATTTATCATGAAATAAGGAAATATAAATAACAACTTTATTATTGCCTCTAGGGCATATTTCCTTCAGTCTCCCACTTGCACTAGAGTCAATAATCTAGTTCACATCGTCATGTGATTTAACAACAATAGTTCACATCTTTATGTGATTAGTTCACATCTCCATGTGACTAACACCCAAAGGGTTTACTACAGTCAATAATCTAGTTCACATCACTATGTGATTAACACCCAAAGAGTGATCATGTTTTTCTTGTGAAAGAAATTTAGTCAACGGGTCTCCCACATTCAGAGCCATATATATTTTGCAATTTTTCTATGCCTACAATACTTTGCACGGAGCTACTCTAGCTAATTTCTCCCACTTTCAATATGTATCTAGATCGAGACTTAGAGTCATCCAGATCGGTGTCAAATCTTGCATCAACATAACTCTTTACGACGAACTCTTTGTCACCTCCATAATCGAGAAACATTTCCTTATTTCACTAAGGATATTTTTGACCGATGTCCAGTGATCCACTCCTGGATCACTATTGTACCTCCCTGCTAAACTAATAGCAAGGCACACATCAGGTCTGGTACACAACATTGCATACATGATGGAGCCTATGGATGAAGCATAGGGAACATCTTTCATTTTCTCTCTATCTTCTGCAGTGGTCGGGCATTGAGTCTGACTCGACTTCACACCTTGTAACACAGGCAAGAACCCTTTCTTTGCTTGATCCATTTTGAACTTCTTCAAAACTTTATCAAGGTATGGGCTTTGTGAAAGTCCAGTTAAGCGTCTTCATCTATCACTATAGATCTTGATGCAGCTTCGCTGTCGCGGAATTGCCACGGCAGATATCCTAGTGTGAGGACTTAGTCGTGAGGCCAACACATCTTTGTAGTAGCTTGAGAGCAGTTGAGCGGAATCGAGAGACGCAACACAAGACAAAGATTTAGACAGCTTCGGGCCCGGGAAACATCATCCGGTAATAGCCCTACATGCTGTTTGGGGCTAGATCTCATTATCATTACGAGGGAGTCGCCGTAAACCGGCTCTCCTCTAATTGTGTCTAGCCCTAGAGATTGTTTCTTGATCTGTCCTCCTTTGAGGAGCCCTGCCCCTCCTTATATATGTTCAAGGGGCGGGTTACATGTGGAGTCCAACTCGGACTTTAACTTAAACTATTTTGACTTCCCTTCCTGGGCGTCTTAACGTCTGCTGGTTTAACATTGTCTGCCGGTTTAACACCAGCCGGTTTACCGTCTGTCTTAGCCATCTGTCTTGACTCTCTGTCTTAACTCTCCACTGGTTTACCATCCGCCGGTTTACCAAGTCCCAGCCAGTTTACAACTCCAGCCGGGTCATACCGCGGGGTATATCCCCGACATTAGCCCCCAGTTTAATTTGGATTTATCCATGTTAAACTGATCCTGAGCATCTTTAAATCCTTGTCATTTCCTTGTAGAAAATCCGAGTCAATAGACCAGCTTCATAATCAACTTGCTGACATTTGTTTGTCATAGATAAATATTGTGAAGAATAACTCCTTTGACTTCAGCTCCCAATGCTTAACAAAAATATTGGCCTTTGAAATACTCATCTGATCTGCAGACAGTTTAAGAATGTAGAACTTGCCGGTTTGAGAATGTAAAACTGTGCCGGTTTAAGACTTGAACTTGCCGGTTTGAGAATGTAAATTGTGCCGGTTTAAGACTTGAACTTGCCGGTTTATCATTACCGGTTTATAAATATTGATGGCACCAGGTCATAATTGTAGTTAACATCAAGCTTGAAAATATACCTCTTATATGCCTATCACTTCTAGCCCCCAAGTCTTAAGAAGGTAACATAGCAACACCTTAAGACTTGCTTCAATATGAATGTCACAATCTTGAAGAAATCCAGGTTGTTCATTTCAATCACCAGTCAGAACTGAGTATTCCACATATGTAGCCCCCAAGTGCCGGGTTGTCATGCTTGCAGCAACCTGGGACTTGAAATTGCTAACCTCCAAGGGTTGGGTTATTATGCAATAATGAGCAGAGACTTTGTAAATATGATCATGTAAACTTGAGCAGCAATATGCAGCCCCCAAGAGCCGGCTCAATAAGATAGTATTGAGCTGGGACTTGATATATTCTTCAATGAAAATAACATCATATGATGTAACCCCCATCATGGGGCTTGAACCCACGTCCACAAGGTTAAGAGCCTTGTGCTTTACCAACTGAGCAGTGGATCCTTCAATAATAGATGAAAATCCGTGTACCTTGAATTGTTGACAGGAGCAATTGGTAGCCCCCAAGGGCCGGCTCATTACGATGTGATGAGTCGGGTCTTCAATAAGGTGAGCAAACAATGACTTTGCATTAGCCCCCAAGTGTCATGGTCCATGCTTGCAGTGACATGAGACTTGTATATTTGATGTAATCTCAACTGAAATAATGTAGCCCCCAAGTGCCGGGTCGTAAGCCTGCAGCGACTTGGGACTATTCCTTTGTAGAATAAATCATACCTATTGATAAAATAGTATCCAGTGCGCTGAAGCGACTTTGAAAACCTCAATCATAATATTGGTTATTGATAACCATAAAAATCCAGCCATGTTGGCTATTTGAATATTTGAATAATATAATCCAATGATTTATGAGCGCATGATTCCAATGGTGCAATCCAAATATATACTGGCTACTTATAGTCGAAAGCCAGGCCGGGTCAATAAACACCGGATTATAAGTGATTATGCACTAACAACTTGTAGTTGAAAGTCGAGCCGGGTTAAAGAACACCGGGTTAACTTGATGACTACTAGTCATGCCGGGTCGAGAGACGCCGGTTCAACATAAAATTTATCAAAAGAGAAAAAATCTTGACAAAGGCAAATAAAACCGTGTAGTCGAGGCTTTTCAAGGGCTGCGAGGCCCAAATTCGAGGCTTTTCATGGGCTGCCAGGCCGCTGAGTTAAACCATTTGACAAAGCCTTTTAAGATGGGCCTCCAACTAACCAATCGTCATTTTAACTTTGACAAGTTCAGGGTCTCAATGAGAGTAACTGTCAAACATTCGGCGGGTCATGCCAGGATTACCTGGATAGGAGTGGCTTACTTAATGAAGGCAGGTTAACCCAGGGTTTTGGGTGAATACACCAGGCTTCCAAGCCATGGGTCGATACCCAGTTACAAGGGTCCTTTCAAACTCTTTGGTATTTTACGCAAAGAGCCCCCAAGTAACTTTGTGACCTGTGCTCAATCGGTGCCTATGTTTGAGTTGTGCTTTAGCAACAATACTCTCTTTGGCCCCTTGGGTGTGAAGCTCCCAAGCTTTGTTGTGGCGTGATAGCCAGATTAATGGACAGAACTCCGCTTTGTAAGATGAAGCCCCCATGTAACCAATAATATGATAAGCCAATAAGGCGGGATACCCATGTTTGAACTGTGCATCATGGCAACAGGTCCTCTTCGGCAACCTTTAACATTTTGCAAGAGATAAATTCTTCTTGAACCGGAAATTCTTAAACCGGATACTGAGAGCTTCAAAGCTTTGTGGGAGACATCTTCCCCTTGAACCGGCTATTAAACCGGATCCTTCGTTTAAAGCCGGAAATTTTCTGACGGTCTTTAAATTTGCACCAATATGGCGGTTTAGGGTCCTGCATTAGACAACATGGTGAAGCTGAAATTAATCACGGCCGAGTCGGCTACGACATTGTAAACCAGTGCGGATGAGCGAGTCAATCGCAGGCCCAGTCCCGGCTAGTTGATGTAGACCAGGTCGCGATAGAAGGACGACGAAAGACGTCCGCGACTTCAGAGGCGGCATAAACAGATGAGTCGGCCGCGGCGTTGTAAGCCGGTGCAGGAGCAAGAGTCGGCCGCAGCATTAGAAATGGCGCAAACTCAGGTGAGTTATCCGTGGTGTTGTAATCCGGTTCAGTTGCGAGATACAGCCGTGGCATTATAAACCGGTGTAGGAGCCCATCGAGTAACGCAACACGGACAACCATTTGTGCTGAATGATGTTGGCGCGCCTCCATCTCTGCAATACAACAACACCTTTGTAATGAATAATTTACCTGTGTATAAAGACATCATAGGGCAATGTAAAGGTGCCAACAGGATGTAAAAATATACTGATAAAAATATAAAGGAGGGACAACACCTGATTTTGTTTAAGTGACAACTCCAAATACAGACTCGGCGCCTCATAATATTTAACCAGATTTATTAAGCGGCCTTGTTTTTGTCTTTTATCTGCAATTGCTGGAATTTGGTCTGTGTATCTGCCGTTTAAACCAATGATTTTCTGCATGGCAGTTTTTGCGTAAGTACTAACGGCGCTTCGCTTTGCTCCTCATGCAATCTTGTCATCTCATGGAACCACGGGTTGAACCGTACAAAACAGTGGAACATGAGTCTGCAGAAGTGCCTGCTTCTGGGGTTGCACCCGCGGTCGTGAACCGGCGAGGCGGAGGGCAACCCGGAGTAGTGAGACGTGCGAGATGGTTTAGGATTCAAGCGGACCAACACTGCTGCGGTTCAAGCAGAGGCACCGGCGGGTCACGCCCTTGGCGGTTTTCCAGGAAAAGGCACCGGTAGAGCAAAAGCGGTCACTGGGCGGCGCAAGGCGGCTCGTACGGCGGCGGTTTGGCCGCAAAGGCCGGGCAAGGCAGGGGCGAGTCATGGCAGCAGCTTGCGGCGTATGTAGCAGCAGTAGCAGGAGGTTGGGCGCAATCGAACCGGCGGCCGGTTGGTGAGGCGACCCAGAGGAGGCAAAGCGTGGCCGAACCGGCGGCGGTTTGGAGGAGTGAAATGAAGGCGCGCCCCTCCAAAGCGGGCCGCAGCAGCAGCTTGGTGCGTCGGCGATGGCGGCTCAGCAGCACAAGGCCGGCGAACGTCCAGTCCTTGCAGGATGGCCAGGAGGAGGTTAGGCCCGTGAAGACAACGGGTACGACCCGGCGGCCGCTTACTTCAGCTCATGGAGAAGGGCGCGACGGCTGATAAGTTCACGGGGCGTGGCGGTTTGGAACAGAGTAAGTCCGTGGGGTGAACCGGCGAGGTGAATCGTAGCGGCAACGTCAGGACCCAGGTCGGCAATCGAAAGTACGGCGACTCAGATGCAACCTTGTGTGTGACGGCAGTGATCCGACGGAGGTGAGGCGGAGGCAATCCAAGAATGGCCGCTTCAGGGCGCTGAAGGCCGAGCACTGGGTAATCGATGAATCGGCGGGAGGTGGCCGGGTCATCTTAGCGCTGTCGAGGAGGCATCCGGCATTGCGAGACAACAGCTTTAAGGTCCCCGGCGACGGATCAAGTCATTGCGGCGGAGGACGCAGGAATCGGCAGGCAAGCGCGCGGGACGGAGGAGGAGCCACCGAGGCGGAGGTGACTTAGCAGCGCGGGACGGAGTGGCTCTGCTACGGCGGCGGGATGGAAAAGCATGGTCGTGACCATGTTAGTGCGGCCACGCAGAGGAGGCAAGACGCGCCGGCGGCTGTGCCGCAAGAGGCCAGTAAGCGAGGTGAGACAGCGATGAGGCGGATGTGGAGCGGCTCAGTGCTGCGCTAGCCCCACGCGTAGTGTGCTGGCCCGGTTCGAGGCGAAGCGAGGCCGAGGCGGGCTGCAGCAGTAGCTCGGTGCGCTGGCGAGGCTGGTTCAAGCGCGACTAGTTTGGCGAGGCGGCGGCATAAAGCGGCAGCTCGAGGCCACTGTGACTCGGATGCAAAATGCGATGCGGGCAGGTCCGAGGAGGAACGGAGGTACGCGGAGGAGCCGTAGACTTGGTGGAAACAGACCCGCGGCGGCAGCTTCGACGAGGCGTAAAGCGGCGGCGTCGACGGAACCCAGCCGGTTCAAGGCATGGCGGCGGTTTGAGGCGGCAGAGGACCGCGGCGGGCCGATGTGGCGGCAGGCCAGCGAAGGCGATCCGTCGGCCGGGCCATGGCCTCCCTCTGTTCATCGCCGTTTTAATCCGTCTACAGCATGCCCGGCCGGGTCAGCGGTGGAGCGGGAGAACCGGAGGTAGATCTCAGACGGCCACACCATCGACCCGCCGCAGGATAACTAAAAGAATGAGTCGGGTCCGCCCGCGCCAGGACGGTTTGAGGCGAGGATGTTGGTCTTGGACGAAGCGGACGGCGGGTCGAACCACACTCCAGCCGTGCAGTATCAATCCGGCGAGGTGAGCCGGGTCATACCGGCGCTGGGCCCGTCTGAAGCTGCCGACTCACCACGTGGCCCGTGTGAGGGCGGCTCACACCAACAGTATAGCAGCAGCGCGGGCTTTAACATGTGGGTTACATGTGGAGTCCAACTCGGACTTTAACTTAAACTATTTTGACTTCACTTCCTGGGCCTCTTAATGTCTGCTGGTTTAACATTGTCTCCCGGTTTAACATTGTCTGCCGGTTTAACATTGTCTGCCGGTTTAACACCAGCCGGTTTACCGTCTATCTTAGCCATCTGTCTTGACTCTCTGTCTTAACTCTCCGCCGGTTTACCATCCGCCGGTTTACCAAGTCCCAGCTAGTTTACAACTCCAGACGGGTCATACCGCGGGGTATATCCCCGACATTCGCCGAGGTCTTTCATTGAAAAACTCTTATTCAAGTATCCTTTTATGCTATCCAGAAATTCTATATCATTTCCAATCAACAATAGGTCATCCACATATAATATTAGAAATGCTACAGAGCTCCCACTCACTTTCTTGTAAATATAGGCTTGTCCAAAAGTCTGTATAAAACCATATGCTTTGATCACACTATCAAAATGTTTATTCCAACTCCGAGATGCTTGCACCAGTCCATAGATGGATCACTGGAGCTTGCACACTTTGTTAGCTCGCTTTGGATCGACAAAACCTCCGGGTTGCATCATATACAACTCTTCTTGCAGAAATCCATTCAGGAATGCAGTCTTTACATCCATTTGCCAAATTTCATAATCATAAAATGCGATAATTTCTAACATGATTCGGATGAACTTAAGCATCGCTACGGGTGAGAAGGTCTCATCGTAGTTAACTCCTTGAACTTGTCGAAAACCTTTCGCAACAAGTCGAGCTTTGTAGACAGTAACATTACCGTCAGCATCAGTCTTCTTCTTGAAGATCCATTTATTCTCAATGGCCCGCCGATCATCGGGCAAGTCATCCAAAGTCCATATTTTGTTCTCATACATGGATCCCATCTCAAATTTCATGGCCTCAAGCAATTTTCTGGAATCTGGGCTCATCATCGCTTCCTCATAGTTCATAGGTTCGTCATGGTCAAGTAACATGCCTTCCAGAATAGGATTACCGTACCACTCTGGTGCGGATCTTACTCTGGTTGACCTACGAGGTTCAGAAGTAACTTGATCAGAAGTTTCATGATCCTCATCATTAGCTTCCTCACTTACTGGTGTAGGAATCACTGGAACTGATTTCAGTGATGTACTACTTTCCAATAAGGGAGAAGGTACAATTACCTCGTCAAGTTATAATTTCCTCCCACTCACTTCTTTCGAGAGAAACTCCTTCTCTAGAAAGGATACATTATTAGCAACGAATGTCTTGCCTTCGGATCTGTGATAGAAGGTGTACCCAACAGTCTCCTTTGGGTATCCTATGAAGACGCACTACTCCGATTTGGGTTCGAGCTTATTAGTTTGAAACTTTTTCACATAAGCATCGCAATCTCAAACTTTAAGAAATGACAGCTTTGGTTTCTTGCCAAACCATAGTTCATACGGTGTCATCTCAATGGATTTAGATGGTGCCCTATTTAACGTGAATGCATATGTCTCTAATGCCTAACCCCAAAATGATTGCGGTAAATTAGTAAGAGACATCATAGATCGCACCATATCTAGTAAAGTGCGATTATGACGTTTGGACACACCATTACACTGTGGTTTTCCAAGTGGCGTGAGTTGCAAAACTATTTCGCATTATGTCAAATGAATACAAAACTCGTAACTCAAATATTCTCTTCCACGATCATATCGCAGAAAATTTATTTTCTTGTTACAATGATTTTCCACTTCACTCTGAAATTCTTTGAACTTTTCAAATGTTTCAGACATATGTTTCATCAAGTAGATATACCCATATCTGCTCAAATCATCTGTGAAGGTCAGAAAATAATGATACCTGTCGCGAGCCTCAACACTTATCGGATCTCATACATCAGTATGTATTATTTCCAATAAGCCAGTTGCTCACTCCATTGTTCCAGAGAATAGAGTCCTATTCATCTTTCCCATGAGGCATGGTTCGCAAGCATCAAGTGATTCATAATCAAGTGATTTCAAAAGTCCATCAGCATGGAGTTTCTTCACGCGCTTTACACCAATACGACCTAAACAGCAGTGCCACAAATAGGTTGCACTATCATCATTAACTTTGCATCTTTTGGCTTCAATATTATGAATATGTGTATCACTACGATCGAGATTCAATAAACCATTCACCTTGGGTGTATGACCACATAAGGTTTTATTCATGTAAATAGAATAACAATTATTCTTTGACTCAAATGAATAACCGTATTGCAATAAACATGATCCAATCATATTATGCTCAATGCAAACACCAAATAACATTTATTTTAGGTTCAACACTAATCCCGAAGGTAAAGGCAGTGTGCGATGGTGATCTTATCAACCTTGGAATCATTTCCAACACACATCGTCACCACGTCCTCAACTAGTCTTTGTTTATTTTGCAACTCCTGTTTCGAGTTACTACTCTTAGCAACTGAACTAGTATCAAATACCGAGGGGTTTGCTATAAACACTAGTGAAGTAAACATCAATAACATGTATATCAAATATACCTTTGTTCACATTGCCATCCTTCTTACCCGCCAAGTATCTAGGGCAGTTCCACTTCCAGTGACCATTTCCTTTGCAATAGAAGCACTCAGTTTCAGGCTTGGGTCTAGCTTTGGGCTTCTTCATGGGAGTGGCAACTTGCTTGCCATTCTTCTTGAAGTTCCCTTTCTTTCCCTTGCCCTTTTACTTGAAACTGGTGGTCTTGTCAACCATCAACACTTGATGCTTTTTCTTGATTTCTACCTTCATCGATTTCAGCACCGCGAAGAGCTTTGGGAATCATTTTTGTTATCCCTTGCATATTATAGTTCATCACGAAGTTCTAGTAACTTGGTGATAGTAACTAGAAAACTTGTTCAGTCACTATCTTATAGGGAAGATTAACTCCCACTTGATTCAAGAGATTGTAGTACTCAGACATTGTGAGCAAATGCTCACACGTTGAGCTATTCTCCTCCATCTTGTAGGCAAAGTACTGTCAGAGATCTCATACCTCTTGACACAGGCATGAGTGATACGTCTCCGTCGTATCTACTTTCCCAAACACTTTTGCCCTTGTTTTGGACTCTAACTTGTATGATTTGAATGGAACTAACCTGGACTGACGCTGTTTTCAGCAGAATTGCCATGGTGTTATTTTATGTGCAGAAAACAAATATTCTCAGAATGACCTGAAACTCCACGGAATATCTTAGAAAAAAAATAAAAAATCCTCGCCAAAGATGAAGACCAGTCATGCTTGTTTTGGACTCTAACTTGTATCAACATAGCCTTCACGATATTTATGTTCATGGTGGATTATATCCTACTCATGCTTGAATCCAATGTTTATTAATTTTAATGCATGTACATGGCTGTTGTCGCTCTGTAGTTGGTCGCTTCCCAGTCTTTTGCTAGCCTTCACTTGTATTAAGTGGGAATACTGCTTGTGCATTCAATCCCTTACCCAAAGTTATTCCAGATGAGCCCACTATACCTTCCTATATGCGGTATCTACCTGCCGTTCCAAGTAAATTTGTATGTGCCAAACTCTAAACCTTCAAATAATCATTCTGTTTTGTATGCTCGAATAGCTCATGTATCAACCAAGGCTGTCCTTACCTTCCGTGTTAGGCGGGTTATTCTCAAGAGGAGTGGACTCCGCTCCTCACTCACGAGAAAATGGCTGGTCACCGGGATGCCCAGTCCCATGCTTTATGCAAACTAAATCAAAATTAATTGCAAACAAAACTCCCCCTGGGACCTGATGTATGTTGGAGGCACTCGTTGTTTTGAGAAAGCAATGGATTGATGCTTGTTGGTGGAGGGGGAGTATAAACTTTACCATTCTGTTTGGGAACCTCCTATAATGTGTTTAGCATGGAAGATGTCGTCATCTCTTAGTTGTTACGTTGACAATGAAAGTATATCGCTCAAAATACAATTTATCTCTATTTCAAAACCGAGCTTTGGCACCTCTACAAATCCCTGCTTCCCTCTGCGAAGGGCCTATCCATTTACTTTTATGTTGAGTCATCACCCTCTTATGAAAAAACACTAGCTGGAGAGCACAGTTTTCATTTGCATTCATCACTATTAGTTTATGTTCGGTATGACTATGATTGGATCTCTTTTACCATGAATTACAATGTCTAGTCAGTCCTTGATCTTTAAAGGTGCTCTGCATTTATATTTTGCGGTGTCAGAAAGGGATAGCGAGATACCATCTAGTTATATCATATTATCATTGTTTTGAGAAAGTGTTGTCATCCGAGATTTATTATTATGGCTTGCTAGTTGATTATGCTATTGATGTGAGTAATTGTGAGACCTAAGAATTATTGCAAATGTGGTTAGTTATGATCTATGCTGAAAACTTGAATGCTGGCTTGACATAGTTACAACAACAAGAGCAAACAGAGTTTGTAAAAGTTTTTCTTTCTTTCTTTCAGTTTGTCAACTGAATTGCTTGAGGACAAGCAAGGGTTTAAGCTTGGGGGAGTTGATACGTCTCCGTCGTATCTACTTTTCCAAACACTTTTGCCCTTGTTTTGGACTCTAACTTGTATGATTTGAATGGAACTAACCTGGACTAACGCTGTTTTCAGCAGAATTGCCATGGTGTTGTTTTATGTGCAGAAAACAAATATTCTCGGAATGACCTGAAACTCCACGGAACATCTTAGAAAAAACAATAAAAAATCCTCGCCAAAGATGAAGACCAGGGGGCCCACACCCTTCTCACGAGGGTGGGGGGCGTGCCCCCCCCAGGGCGCGCGCCCCTACCTCGTGGGCCCTTGGATGCCCTCCGACGCCAACTCCAACTCTATATATTTTCTTTCGGAGAGAAAAAAATCAGAGAGAAGAAATCATCGCGTTTTACGACACGGAGCCACCGCCAAGCCCTAAAACCTCTCGGGAGGGCTGATCTGGAGTCCGTTTGGGGCTCCGGAGAGGGGGATTCGTCGCCGTCGTCATCATCAACCATCCTCCATCACCAATTTCATGATGCTCACCGCCGTGCGTGAGTAATTCCATCGTAGGCTTGCTGGACGGTGATGGGTTGGATGAGATTTATCATGTAATTGAGTTAGTTTTGTTAGGGTTTGATCCCTTGTATCCATTATATTCTGAGATTGATGTTGCTATCACTTTGCTATGCTTAATGCTTGTCACTAGGGCCCGAGTGCCATGATTTCAGATCTGAACCTATTATGTTTTCATGAATATATGTGAGTTCTTGATCCTATCTTGCAAGTCTATAGTCACCTACTATGTGTTATGATCCGGCAACCTCGAAGTGACAATAATCGGGACCACTCCCGGTGATGACCATAGTTTGAGGAGTTCATGTATTCACTATGTGCTAATGCTTTGTTCCGGTTCTCTATTAAAAGGAGGCCTTAATATCCCTTAGTTTCCAATAGAACCCCGCTGCCACGGGAGGGTACGACAAAAGATGTCATGCAAGTTCTTTTCCATAAGCACGTATGACTATATACGAAATACATGCCTACATTACATTGATGAATTGGAGCTAGTTCTGTGTCACCCGATGTTATGACTGTTACATGATGAACCGCATCCGGCATAATTATCCATCACTGATCCGGTGCCTACGAGCTCTCCAATACTGGTTTACGTTTATTTACTTTCCCGCTGCTACTGTTACAATCACTACAAAATACCGAAAATATTACTTTTGCTATCTTTACTTTTGTTGCTGCTACCACCACTATCATATTACTTTGCTACTAAACACTTTGCTGCAGATACTAAGTTTCCAGGTGTGGTTGAATTGACAACTCAGCTGCTAATACTTGAGAATATTCTTTGGCTCCCCTTGTGTCAAATCAATAAATTTGGGTTGAATACTCTACCCTCAAAAGTTGTTGCGATCCCCTATACTTGTGGGTTATCAAGACAAATTTCTGGCGCCGTTGCCGGGGAGCATAGCTCTATTATTTGAGTCACTTGGGATTTATATCTACTGGACACTATGAAGAACTTGAGAGATCCAAAAACCAAGATCTATCCCTCAACTACGAGGGGAGGTAAGGAACTGCCATCTAGCTCTGCACTTGATTCACCTTCTGTTATGAGTAAGTTAGCGACACCTACACCTGCTTCTGCTATTCGTTCTGATATGTCGCATGTTATTGATGATGCCACTTCTGATATGCATGATACTTATGATGAAACTGCTTCTATGATTGATACTACTGTGCCCCTTGGTGAATTTCTTGATGAACAAATTGCTAGGGCTAGAGAAAAAGAAATTATTGAATCTGAATACGATGATGTTAGTGACGATGAAAATATGCGTGTTATTCCTGAGGGCTATCTTTTTGATATGGAATCTTCTGCCGCTATTTTAGCTTGCAAAGATAGATATGAGCTTAAGAGGTTATTAATTAAACGGAACAAACAATCACTTAGAGATAAAATGAAACCCGACCCTGCTTTTGCTACTTCACCTATATGTGTTCCTGATAAGGATTACGAATTCTCTCTTGATCCTGATATAATTACTTTGGTTGAATCTGATCCGTTTTATGGATATGAATCTGAAGCTGTTGTGGCACATCTTACTAAGTTAAATGATATAGCTGCCCTGTTTACTAATGATGAGAGATTGCGTTACTTTTATATACTCAAAATATTTCCGTTCTTATTAAAGGGTGATGCTAAGATATGGTTTAATTCTCTTGATCCTGGTTGTGTGCATAGTCCATAGGATATGATTTATTACTTCTCTGCTAAATATTCCCCTGCTCACAAGAAACAAGCTGCTTTGAGGGAAATATACAACTTCGTGCAAATTAAAGAAGAGAGTCTCCCACAAGCTTGGGGGAGGCTTCTCAAGTTACTTAATGCTTTGCCTGATCATCCTCTTAAGAAACCTGAAATACTTGATATCTTTTATAATGGACTACCGATGCTTCCACAGATTACCTGGATAGTTGTGCTGGTTCTCTTTTCAAGGAAAACACGCCGGATGAAGCTGAAATTCTATTGAATAATATGTTGACAAATGAAAATAATTGGGCACCTCCTGAGCCAGCTCCTGAGCCAACTCCTGCTCCAATTACTGAGCCTATTCCTAAACCAACTCCAAGAAGAGAGGTGTTCTATTTCTCAGTCCCGAAGATATGAAAGAGGCAAAGAAATCTATGAAAGAAAAATGTATTAAAGCTGAAGACATTAAGAATTTACCTCCTATTGAAGAAATACATGGTCTTAATTCACCGCGTGTTGAAGAAACATATGATCTTAATTCTTTATTTACTGAAGAACCTCCTGATCCCGATATCCCGACACAGGTAGTAAAGGTAAATTCTCTCTATAGATATGATAAAGCTGAAGTCCCTCCTACTAAAATTGCTAGTCAGTGCTTGGATGAGTTTGATAACTTTATGTTTAAGCAAGACGACTTCAATGCTTATTTTGGTAGACAATTAAAGGAAAATGCTTATATGATTAGACACTTGGGTGATTATATGGCTGATATTAAAGGTGAACTTAAACTTGTTAGCAAACATGCTTCTATGGTTACCACTCAAGTAGAACAAGTACTTAAGGCTCAAAAAGAAGTGCTTGATGAAATGAATAGTAAGGAAAATGATTATTCTGTTAGAGTGGCTACTAGAACAGGTAGAATGACTCAGGAACCTTTGTATCCTGAAGGCCACCCTAAGAGAATCGAGCAAGATTCTCAAAGAAATAATATTGATGTTCCTAGTTCTTCTAAAAAGAAGAAGAAGAAACATGATAGAACTGTGCAAACTTCTAGTGAATCTATTGCTAAACCACCTGATAATCCAAATGATATTTCTATGTCTGATGCTGAAACACAATCTGGTAATGAACATGAACCAAGTGAAAATATTAATGATAATGTTCATGATGATGCTCAACCTAGTAATGATACTGATGTAAAAATTGAACCTGCTGTTGATCTTGATAACCCACAATCAAAGAATCAACGTTATGATAAAAGAGACTTTGTTGCTAGGAAACGTGGTAAAGAAAGGGAACCTTGGGTTCAGAAACCCATGCCCCTTCCTCTGAAACCATCCAAGAAAAAAGTATGATGAGGATTTTGAGCGCTTTGCTGAAATGATTAGGCCTATCTTTTTGCATATGAGATTAATTGATGTGCTAAAAAACCCTTTTGCTAATTATATGAAGGATATCATTACTAATAAAAGAAAGATACCGGAAGCTGAAATTTCGACCATGCTTGCTAATTATACTTTTAAGGGTGGAATACCAAAGAAACTTGGAGACCCCGGAGTACCTACTATACCTTGCTCCATTAAAAGAAATTATATTAAAACTGCTTTATGTGATCTTGGAGCCGGTGTTAGTGTTATGCCTCTCTCTTTATATCGTAGACTTGACTTGAATAAGTTGACACCTACTGAAATATCTTTGCAAATGGCTGATAAATCAACTGCTATACCTGTCGGTATTTGTGAGGATGTGCCTGTTGTGGTTGCAAACGTTACTATTTTAACGGACTTTGTTATTCTTGATATTCCCGAGGATGATAGTATGCCTCTTATTCTTGGAAGACCTTTTCTTAATACTGCAGGGGCTGCTATTGATTGCAACAAAGGCAATGTCACTTTTCATGTTAATGGTAATGAGCATACGGTACACTTTCCGAGGAGACAACCTCAAGTTTATAGTATCAACTCTATTGGAAAAATTCCATCGATTATATTTGGAGGTTTTGAATTTCCTCTACCAACTGTCAAGAAGAAATATGATATTCTTATTATTGGGGATGTGCATATCCCCGTTGAGGTAACTTAGTGTTATTCGAAATTTCTCCGGTTTCATGATTATCGGAATCAGTCTGTTAACAAGACTTGATCAACCTTGTTAGTGGATTCTTTTTGATGAGCATGAGATGGATGAAACTAGACGCACAAACTTCTGTATCCCACTTTTACTTTCTATTATTTAGATTAAATAAAGTAAAAATAGTATTTTCAGTCTATTTCGTGGCTTATCCGTGCAATATAAAAATATCCCGAAAATAAAAGTCCTCAGAATGCCATGCGTATTTAATATGATTTTTTCGGGAATATTTGAGGATTTACTGTGCAAAAATTACCGCGGGAGGAGCTGCCACCTGGCCACGAGGGTGGTGGGCATGCCCCCCTGCCTCGTGGGCCCATGGTGGCCCTCCTACACTTATCCCAGCACCCATCTTCTTCCTCTATCTCACACAAACCCGAAAAACCAACTCAAGCACGAGTTCCAGCCACTTTTGCTGTGATTTTCGATCTCCTTGCTCAAAGCACCTCTCGCAAAACTACTTGGGGAGATTGTTCCTTGGTATGTGACTCCTCCATTGGTCCAATTAGTTTTTGTTCTAGTGCTTTATTCTTTGCAAATTTGTGCTGCATAGGTGACCATGTTCTTGAGCTTGCATGTCAAATTTATATGGTTCCAAGTAGTTCTAATGCTTGATATAAGCTCTAGGCACTTGTAGGAGTAGTTGCTATCAATATTATTGAAGTTGGTTCACTTTTGTTTGAAGTTACTAAAAATTTCAGATTGTTTTAGAAAAATAATGAGGGGATTTTTGAGGGAATCGTCGAGCTAAAGCTCGAAGGAAAAGGCACTAAAGCCTAAGTATAATTTGCCACGCACCGCGGAGATTCAGGCGTGTGAATGGCCTTCTGAAGATTTCTTGAGAGCAGCCGGTATCTATGAAGATTTTCATGAATTGGATCACAATGCAGGCCTCACCGCTTTCCTTCACGACCAATGCGATCAGTATCTCTTACTCACAAATACTTTTTTGCAAAACTTTCATTTTCATTCTAGGAACTCACCATCTATGGTGGAGTTTCATTTATATGATGAGCATAAGGAGATGTCACTTTATGATTTCTGTCGGATTTGTTTAATCCCTTTTGAGGGCAAGATAGAAGAACCACATCATGATGATGTGGCTGGGTTTATTGATACTATCACTATAGGAGAAACTAGAAAGGTTTTCGATGCACGAATCACTAGCATACGTTTTCCTGTTTTACGTTACTTTGCATTATTTGCTAGTCGTTGTTTAATTGGACGCGGAAACAGTGGAAACCTTAGTATCCCTGATATAATTATTCTGCACCACGGTTTATACAGTGATAACACTTTTAGTATGGGCGGTATTATTGCTAGACGGTTAAGTATGAACCATACCAAAGGTCCCATCTTTGGAGGCGTCTATGCCACACGCTTAGCTGCACATTTTAACATACCTATTAGGCATGCTGAGAAGGTAGAAAATGTGCTGCCCCGTGTTTATCTAGATCATAAAAGTATGGTGGCACATGATTTTATTGTTGAGAATAGGGCAGGAGAGCTTAAATATCAATTGTTCTTTAACAAACATCATCTTGAGACTATTATCCTGCCTGCTCCTTCTTTGTTTAATTTTGTAGGACCATACCTCGTTATGTGGGCTGCCGTCCAAGCTTACAAGAATCCTGCACCAGCCCCGGAACAGGAACCACAAGATGAGCCTCCATGACAATCTGTTTATTCTTGGGATCCAGAGATGACTGTCAGCCAGTGGCAGTCAGAGTCTTCTTCTTCGTCACAGTATGATCCCAACTATTCTTCCTCATCACAGTACGACCCCAACAACTATTATTATGGATATCCGCCAGGCCAGCCATGGCCATAGACCAACTTAGGCCAAAAGCCTAAGCTTGGGGGAGTATGTAATGCTCACCGACATTACATTTATGTTCACACACACTCATTGCTAGATGTCGGTGCTCATACTTTTTCACTGTAATATCCATGCTAGTTTATTTTCTTTTTCCTGCTTTCTTCTTGTGTGTTTTTTAAACCTTAAGAAAAACCAAAAAAATAGTAATAGTTTATTTTTCTGCTTAGTAATAATAATTAAAAAGAAAACCCAAAAATATTTTCCGTTCTTCTTTTGCTTGTTGGGAGCTTTCCCGTGTAAATAGTTTTATTTCTTTTCTTTTATTTGGGGGTCAGTAGGAGAAGACCATAATTAAATTGTTGAAGTGGCTCTTATATGCATTATTATTGATTTAACCCAGAGCCCATATTGCCTTGTCTTCTCCTGTTTATTGAATGCTCGCAGATTCCAGCTTAGTCCAATGCACATACACTCTTTATTATTCACACCGTTCGGTCGTGCAAGTGAAAGGCAATCATGATGATATATGATGGACTGACTGAGATGAGAAAAGCTGGTATGAACTCGACCTCTTTTGTTTTTGTAAATATGATGAGTCCCTCGTTCTTGATTCAGCTTATTATGAATAAACATGTTTGCAATGACAATTAGAGATCATAGCTGCTTGTGCCATGCTTGATTAGCTATGAGTTATAATGATTTACCTTGTGTTCCAACATGCTATTGAGATGATCATGTTGTGGTATGATGGGGTGGTATCCTCCTTTGAATGATTTAAATGACTTGACTTGGCACATGTTCACGCATGTAGTTCAAACAAAATCAACATAGCCTTCACGATATTTATGTTCACGGTGGATTATATCCTACTCATGCTTGCATCCAATGTTGACTAATTTTAATGCATGTACATGGCTGTTGTCGCTCTCTAGTTGGTCGCTTCCCAGTCTTTTGCTAGCCTTCACTTGTACTAAGTGGGAATACTGCTTGTGCATCCAATCCCTTAAACCCCAAAGTTATTCCAGATGAGTCCACTATACCTTCCTATATGCGGTATCTACCTGCCGTTCCAAGTAAATTTGTATGTGCCAAACTCTAAACCTTCAAATAATCATTCTGTTTTGTATGCTCGAATAGCTCATGTATCAACCAAGCATGTCCTTATCTTCTGTGTTAGGCGGGTTATTCTCAAGAGGAGTGGACTCCGCTCCTCACTCACGAGAAAATGGCTCGTCACCGGGATGCCCAGTCCCATGCTTTATGCAAACTAAATCAAAATTAATTGCAAACAAAACTCCCCCTGGGACCTGATGTATGTCGGAGGCACTCATTGTTTCGAGCAAGCCATGGATTGATGCTTGTTGGTGGAGGGGGAGTATAAACTTTACCATTCTGTTTGGCAACCGCCTATAATGTGTTTAGCATGGAAGATATCGCCATCTCTTAGTTGTTACGTTGACAATGAAAGTATATCGCTGAAAATACAATTTATCTCTATTTCAAAACCGAGCTCTGGCACCTCCGCAAATCCCTGCTCCCGTCTGCGAAGGGCCTATCCATTTACTTTTATGTTGAGTCATCACCCTTTTATTAAAAAAGCACTAGCTGGAGAGCACAGCTGTCATTTGCATTCATCACTGTTAGTTTATGTTCGGTATGACTATGATTGGATCTCTTTTACCATGAATTACAATGTCTAGTCAGTCCTTGATCTTTAAAGGTGCTCTACATTTATGTTTTGCGGTGTCAGAAAGGGCTAGCGAGAAAGTGTTGTCATCCGAGATTTATGATTATGGCTTGCTAGTTGATTATGCTATTGATGTGAGTAATTGTGAGACCTAAGAATTATTGAAAATGTGGTTAGTTATGATCTATGCTGAAAACTTGAATGCTGGCTTGACATAGTTACAACAACAAGAGCAAACAGAGTTTGTAAAAGTTTTTCTTTCTTTCTTTGAGTTTGTCAACTGAATTGCTTGAGGACAAGCAACGGTTTAAGCTTGGGGGAGTTGATACGTCTCCGTCGTATCTACTTTTCCAAACACTTTTGCCCTTGTTTTGGACTCTAACTTGTATGATTTGAATGGAACTAACCCGGACTGACACTGTTTTCAGCAGAATTGCCATGGTGTTGTTTTATGTGCAGAAAACAAATATTCTCGGAATGACCTGAAACTCCACGGAACATCTTAGAAAAAACAATAAAAAAATCCTCGCCAAAGATGAACACCAGGGGGCCCACACCCTTATCACGAGGGTGGGGGCGCCCCCCTAGGGCGCGCCCCCTACCTCGTGGGCCCCCTGGATGCCCTTCGACGCCAACTCCAACTCTATATATTTGCTTTCGGAGAGAAAAAAATCAGGGAGAAGAAATCATCACGTTTTACGATACGGAGTTGTCGCCAAGCCCTAAAACCTCTTGGGAGGGCTGATCTGGAGTCCGTTCGGGGCTCCAGAGAGGGGGACTCGTCGCCGTCATCATCATCAACCATCCTCCATGACCAATTTCATGATGCTCACTGCCGTGCGTGAGTAATTCCATCGTAGGCTTGCTGGACGGTGATGGGTTGGATGAGATTTATCATGTAATCGAGTTAGTTTTGTTAGGGTTTGATCCCTAGTATCCATTATATTCTGAGATTGATGTTGCTGTGACTTTGCTATGCTTAATGCTTGTCACTAGGGCCCGAGTGCCATGATTTCAGATCTGAACCTATTATGTTTTCATGAATATATGTGAGTTCTTGATCCTATCTTGCAAGTCTATAGTCACCTACTATGTGTTATGATCCGGCAACCCCGAAGTGACAATAATCGGGACCACTCCCGGTGATGACCATAGTTTGAGGAGTTCATGTATTCACTATGTGCTAATGCTTTGTTCCAGTTCTCTATTAAAAGGAGGCCTTAATATCCCTCAGTTTCCAATAGAACCCCGCTGCCACAGGAGGGTAGGACAAAAGATGTCATGCAAGTTCTTTTCCATAAGCACGTATGACTATATACGGAATACATGCCTACATTACATTGATGAATTGGAGCTAGTTCTGTGTCACCCTATGTTATGACTGTTACATGATGAACCGCATCTGGCATAATTATCCATCACTGATCCGGTGCCTACGAGTTTTCCATATACCGGTTTACATTTATTTACTTTCCCGCTTCTACTATTACAATCACTACAAAATACCAAAAACATTACTTTTGCTATCTTTACTTTTGTTGTTGCTACCACCACTATCATATTACTTTGCTACTAAACACTTTGCTGCAGATACTAAGTTTCCAGGTGTGGTTGAATTGACAACTCAGCTGCTAATACTTGAGAATATTCTTTGGCTCCACTTGTGTCGAATCAATAAATTTGGGTTGTATACTCTACCCTCGAAAGCTGTTTCGATCCCCTATACTTGTAGGTTATCAATGAGTATGAGAAACCAATGTCAACTCTTAGAACATCTTATATGCTCCGTGGCGTTCAAAACATTTTTGATGTCCCGGTTCTAAGCCGTAAAGCATGGTGCACTAAACTATCAAGTAGTCATCATACCGAGCTTGTCAAACATTCATAACATCTGCATCTGCTCCTGCAATAGGTCTGTCACCTAGTGGTGCATCAAGGACATAATTCTTCTGTATAGCTATGAGGATAATCCTGAGATCACAGAGCTAGTCCGCATCATTGCTACTAACATCTTTCAACATAATTTTATCTAGGAACATATCAAAAATAAACAGGGATATGCAAATACTATCAGGACTAAGTTTATGATAAATTAAAGTTCAATTAATCATATAACTTAAGAACTCCCACTTAGATAGACATCCCTCTAATCATCTAAGTGATCACGTGATCCATATCAACTAAACCATGTCCGATCATCACGTGAGATGGAGTAGTTTTCAATGGTGAACATCACTATGTTGATCATATCTACTATATGATTCACGCTCGACCTTTCGGTCTCTAGTGTTCTGAGGCCATATCTGCATATGCTAGGCTCGTCAAGTTTAACCCGAGTATTCCGTGTGTGCAAAACTGGCTTGCACTCATTGTATGCGAACGTAGAGCTTATCACACCCGATCATCACGTGGTGTCTTAGCATGAAGAACTGTCGCAACGGTTCATACTCAGGGAGAACACTTATACCTTGAAATTTAGTGAGAGATCATATTATAATGCTACCGCTGAACTAAGCAAAATAAGATGCATAAAGGATAAACATCATATGCAATCAAAATATGTGACATGATATGGCCATCATCATCTTGTGCTTTTGATCTCCATCTCCAAAGTACCATCATGATCTCTATCGTCACCGGCATGACACCATGATCTCCATCATCTTGATCTCTATCAACGTGTAGTCATATGGTCGTCTCGCCAACTATTGCTTTTGCAACTATTGCTATCGCATAGCGATAAAGTAAAGCAATTGTATGACGCTTGCATCTTATGCAATAAAGAGACAACCATAAGGCTTCAGCCAGTTGCCAATAACTTTAACAAAACATGATCATCTCATACAAAAAATTATATCTCATCACGTCTTGACCATATCACATCACAACATGCCCTGCAAAAACAAGTTAGACGTCCTCTACTTTGTTGTTGCAAGTTTTACATGGCTGCTACGGGCTGAGCAAGAACCATTCTTACCTACGCACCAAAAACCACAACGTGGTATAGCGATTGCTTTTTGATCTTCAGAAAGAACCCTGTTCATTGAATCCGATTCAACTAAAGTTGGAGAAACAGACACCCACTAGCCACCTATGTGCGAAGCACGTCGGTAGAACCAGTCTCACGTAAGCGTACACATAATGTCGGTCTGAGCTGCTTCTTCCAACAATGCCGCTGAATCAAGAATCAACTAGTGACGACAAGAAATATGTATATACCCACGCCCACAACTCCTTTGTGTTTTACTCATGCATATAACATCTACGCATAAACCTGGCTCGGATGCCACTGTTGGGGAACGCAGTAATTTCAAAAAAAATAATCCTACGCACACGCAAGATCATGGTGATGCATAGCAACGAGAGGGTAAGAGTGTTGTCCATGTACCCTCGTAGATCGTAAGCGGAAGCGGTATGACAACGCGGTTGATGTAGTCGTACGTCTTCACGATCGACCGATCCTAGTACCGAACGTACGACACCTCCGCGATTTGCACACGTTCAGCTCGGTGATGTCCCGCGAACTCACGATCCAGTAGAGCTTCGTGGGAGAGTTTCGTCAGCATGACAGCGTGATGATGGTAATGATGTTTCTACCGGAACAGGGCTTCTCCTAAGCACTGCTATGATATAAACGAGGTGGATTACGGTGGAGGGGGGCACCGCACACGGCTAAAAGATCAACTGATCAACTTGTGTGTCCATGGGGTTCCCCCTCCCCCGTATATAAAGGAGTGGAGGAGGGGGAGGGCCGACCCTCTCTATGGCGCGCCCTGGGGGAGTCGTACTCCCTCTGGGAGTAGGATTACCCCCTTTCCTAGTAGAAGTAGGAACCCTTCCAAGTAGGAGTAGGAGAGGAAGGAAGGAGGAGAGAGGGAGGAAGGAAAGGGGGCTGTCGGTGTCAAAACCGGCGGATCTCGGGTAGGGGGTTCCGAACTGTGCGTCTAGGATCGATGGTAATAGGAGACAGGGGACACGATGTTTACCCAGGTTCAGGCCCTCTCTATGGAGGCAATACCCTACTTCCTGCTTGATTGATCTTGATGAATATGAGTATTACAAGAGTTGATCTACCACGAGATTGTATGGCTAAACCCTAGAAGTCTAGCTTATGAATGTGGTAATGAGTATACGCCGTGTCCTTTCCGGACTACCCCTTCGGTTATATAGACACCGGGGGGATATAGGGTTTACATGGAGTCGGTTACATAAGAAGGAATCTTCGATCGCTAAGCTTGCCTTCCAGCTAAGTAGAATCCAATCCGGACAAGATGCAGTCTTCGGTCTTCATGTATTCACAGCCCGGACGGTCGAGGACCCCTTAGTCCAGGACTCCCTCAGTAGCCCCTGAACCTGGCTTCAATGACGAGGAGTCCGGTGTGAAGATTTGTCTTCGACATTGCAAGGTGGGTTCCCCTTTCTCCGAACTCCAAGATAGTATTAAGATGCGACGATAATATCCGGACCTGCCATATACCACACACAACTGTAGAGAGAATATATATATATATATATTCACATGAGTTCCGTCCGCTGATAGCTCTTCACAACACGACATTACGTCTGTTCGGTCACAACCTTGAACCACTCTTTGTCTGCCGCTCCACGTTTTGAGATGCGGCTGCTATTGGCACGTCATGTCAAAGCAGAGATCGTGTCCCCTTATCGTGGGATTCTCATCAATGCGGGCATGGGTAACTCAATTGTGCCGTTTACAGCCCTTGGGAATAGGCGAGTTTTTAGGACGAGTGGGGAGGCGCTTGATATTCACGGCCTTTATAAAGGGATAAGGACACTCTCCCTTTACCCTCACCCGTCTTCATCTTCAGTCCTTTCATCCTCGAGCTCTAGCGCCCAAGTTTTAGCTTTCCCTCATTCGAGAAAGCACTCCAGTCATGTCCAGATCTGGAGCTGGAGGCAAGTGGATGGTCTCCTCTGTTGAGGAGAAGGACATCACGGAGCTCCGGGAGGCCGGCTACTTAGCCAAGGAGATTGCTCACCGACTCCCTATAAAAGGGCAAATCGTCCCTACCCCCGAGCCCCATGAGAGGGTCGTGTTTCTCACACACTTCGTCCGTGGGTTGGGATTCCCTCTTCATCCATTTGTCCGTGGATTGATGTTTTACTATGGGTTGGACTTCTATGATCTGGCTCCCAACTTTATCCTCAATATCTCAGCATTTATAGTTGTGTGCGAAGCCTTTCTCCGCATCCCACCTCACTTTGGCCTATGGCTGAAGACTTTTAATGTAAAGCCCAAGGTGGTGTGTGGACAACAGGCCGAGTGCGGAGGTGCCATGGTGGGAAAAATGCCCAATATCACCTGGCTTGAAGGATCCTTTATAGAGACGGTGAAGGGATGGCAATCGGGGTGGTTCTACATCATCGAGCCGCGTGATGCCAACTGGGCGGCGGCTCCCGAATTCTGATCTGGAGCCCCGATGCGGCTTACCTCCTGGCAAGAGAAGGGCCTGACCTGGGGATCTTTGGAAGAGATCACGGGGATCCAAACTTGCCTCCAAAATATGATAACCCGGAAGATCAAGCTCGTGGATGTGATCCAGGACATGCTTGTACGTCGGATCCTTCCCTGTGAGCGTCAGACCTGTTATTTGTGGGAGTTCGATTCGGCCAAGCACCAGACGCTGCTACGGCTCTTCGGCACGACGCACGAAGATATATGGAGGGTGCTCTTCAAGGGCAGCGAGACACCTCCACCCTCGACCAAAGATCACGGGCTCAACTTTAAGCGCCAGGCTAATTCGGTAAGCCATCAAGGTATAATCTTTAAGGACACACTTCGAGGAAGGATACTAAGCCTTCTTACCAATTTCTTTTTCAGGCCTTGGTCGACCTAGCGAGACGGATTAATAGTCCAGCGTCGCTGCCCGAAGGCGAGGGAACACCGCTCCTTATGGAGATGCTATTTCTAGCGCCTTACGACATGCCGGAGAAGAAGGTCAAAACCACGGCCAAGGGGACCAGGAGTGGGCTTCGCCGAAGGAACACCTTGGTCATCTCATCTAACGATGAGACAGACCCCTCAGCCACTAACGATGGGGACAAGGAGGGCGGTGACTCCCCTCCTGCGGGAGGGAGGAAGAAAAGGGAGGCCTCTGCGAGTTTGGAGGCGGAGGCACCCAAGAGAGGGAGAGGCTCCCACGCGGATAATTCTATGTGGGATGTTGATAGCAGCCCGGAGCGACCTCGCCGGACCAAGCCACGGGCCGCCTCGTAAGTACCAGAATCCGAAAACGTCTGGCCTTTCTTGTTTGTAGTATTGATGTGCCTTAAACTTTGTCATAGCAGTCCGACACACGATGACTCCCCGCGATCCTCGACAGAGGAATCGCTGGACTCGAAGGAGATGACTAGCATATCTCTGCCGCCTGCTCATTCCGTCTCTCCCAAGGGTGACGATGAGGTGGTGTCACAAAAGACCTTCGACGACAAGGGGGAGGTTCCGGAGATTGTCGGGCAGTGCCCCATGATGATTCCTCAGCTGTCGGACACATGGTGAAAAAATCCCTTATGGGGAGTGATGACGGGGGCCGAGTTCCCCTTGGTCCTGAGTAGGACACTACTCCGGAAACCCATGCGGCTCCAGAGTCTGGCGAACGGCATTCCCTGAAAGAAGGGCGTGTGCCAGTCCCACCGGTGACCTCTGTCCAACCAGAGGCACCGGACAATCTACTGGAGGCGCTATAAGGCGCCTCTATTGTGGATGAACACCGTGCCCTCATGGGCACGGTAATAGAGAAGGTTCAGTTCGTCAAAAATAGACTGGCCGAAGCCTGCACTAGCCTTCTATCAGGCTTTGAGGTAAGTAATGCAGTTGTAGGAAGAATGTCGCAGTATAGATAGTAGCCCATGATGCTCTGTTTGGTGTTCGGTAGGAAAGAGCCAAACAGAGGATCGAGAGAAAATATCGCAGGAGTCTGACATAAGTTGTCTTTTGTGAATAAGCAGGTATCGCTGCAGGCTGCCACTGCTCATGCTGCGGAGGTTTCCGAACTGAAGTGGAAACTGAAGCGGGCCGAGGAGGAACTTGGCCTCGAGAAAAAGCAGCTGGAGGATAGCCAAGGTATGCAGTGACCTACGGGTATATTTTAAGAAAAACAGATAGTCCGTCCGGACTAAAGTGTCATAATCTTTATTAGGGGCCACGACCGAGGTGGCCCCCCTCAAGAAGGCGTTAGCCGAGGCCGAGGATAAAGCGGCCAAGGAACGCGCCTCGTGCGAGAAGCATGAGGCCCGGGTTGACGAGGCGCAGCAGCAGCTCCAAGGCATGATCGATAGATTTGAGCCTTGGAGCGTGATTGTAAGGTGCGAGAGTCCGAACTAGAGAAGGCCCATCAGAGCGCACAGGACGCACGAGCCGAAGCCCAGAGCGCCCTCCAGGAGATTCAGGCGGCCAAGAACATTGCGGCGGGTGAGTCTTTCGCCGTGCAAAGCTAGTATGAGAAAGAAACGTTACTTGTACTTATCCGGATTTGGGTTTTCCAGGGGCGTTTACGGATCTGTCGCGTAGTATATTAGATGCTTCCGAGCATTATAGAGCCGAAGAGGGGATGTCTACGGAGAAGCTGTTCTGGTCCCAATATCTTGGACTCGAACATCCAGTGCCCTTTAGCGACCAACTAAAGCAGTTTGTCAAGCTGCACAAGTCAGCAGAGCTAGCCATGAAGGACCTAATGGTCCGGCTGTGGCCTGCCGAGCCTATACCTAGCAGCTACTTCGGACTTGTTCAGCGGCTTGTAAGTGCCTGTCCGTGGCTCGAAACCGTGAAGCGGTCGGTCTATATTGAAGGTGCTCGTATGGCATTTGCCCGCGTCAAGACGCATTGGGCGAAGTTAGATGCCAAGAAGCTAATGACCGAGGGGCCGCCGGAGGACAAGGAGCATCGTCGGCCCGAGCACTATTTTGATGGTGTCCTAGAGGGGTCCCGCCTTGTGGCGGAGCAATGTTCAAAGGATATCATATTCCCATAAGAACATGTGTATTACCTTGCCCTGTAATATGGAACAATGGTGTAATGTAATATAGTGCTTATGATTTAAATTTACCTCCTGTGCGGCCGTTTATTAACTCTGAGGGTTGGCCAGTCGTCGGCTTCTGCCCCCATGTAGATAGTACGAGGGTGTTCGGGATAAATCTAAACACTCTATACTCCACATTCTGGTCCTTAAAGGAGGTGTTTAGCGCAACGAACAAGGCAATCAGACTATGCGGCCTTTGCCGCCCTCACTTAGCCATAGGAGCTTGACAAATAGGAAAGTTGGCAGGCCCCCTCCCAATTCGGATTGGGCTTGGGGGGCGCGCCTCCCTCTTTTCCCTTCCCTCTCCTCTATTCCACTAAGGCCCAATAAGGCCCATATACTCACCAGGGGGTTCCGGTAATCTCCCGATACTCTGGAAAAATGCCCGAACCACTCGGAACCATTCCGATGTCCAAATATAGGCTTCCAATATATGGATCTTTATGTCTCGACCATTTTGAGACTCCTCGTCATGTCCGTGATCAAATCTGGGACTACGAACTACCTTTGGTACATAAAAACACATAAACTCATAATACCGATCGTCACCGAACGTTAAGCGTGCGGACCCTACGTACGTGTTCGAGAACTATGTAGACATGACCGAGACTCATCTTCGGTCAATAACCAATAGCTGAACCTGGATGCTCATATTGGTTCCTACATATTCTACGAAGTTTTTTATCGGTCAAACCGCATAACGGTATATGTTGTTCCCTTTGTCAATAGTATGTTACTTGTCCGAGATTCGATTGTCGGTATCTCAATACCTAGTTCAATCTAATTACCGGCAAGTCTCTTTACTCGTTCTGTAATGCAACATCTCGTAACTAACTGATTAGTCACATTGCTTGCAAGGCTTATAGTGATGTGCATTACCGAGAGGGCCTAGAGATACCTCTCCGACAATCGGAGTGACAAATCCTAATCTCGATCCATGCCAACTCAACAAACACCATCAGAGACACCTGTAGAGCACCTTTATAATCACCCAGTTACATTGTGACGTTTGGTAGCACACAAAGTGTTCCTCTGGTATTTGGGAGTTGCATGATCTCATAGTCATCGGATCATGTATAGTTATGGAGAAAGCAAAAGCAACAAACTAAACGATCATCGTGCTAAGCTAACGGATGGGTCAAGTCAATCACATCATTATCTAATGATGTGATCCCGTTAATCAATTGACAGCTCATGTCTATGGTTAGGAAACATAACCATCATTGATTCAATGGGCTAGTTAAGTAGAGGCAAATTAGTGACACTTTGTTTGTCTATGTATTCACACATGTACTAAGTATTCGGTTAATACAATTCTAGCATGAATAATAAACATTTATCATGATCAAAGGAAATATAAATAACAACTTTATTATTGCCTGTAGGGCATATTTCCTTCAGGTTTTACGTCACTAAACCCCGCGGTACCAAGTGGGCGGCCATACCTACGTTTTGACCTGGCTCTCCATTGCAGCTTGCATCATGGATTAACAAAGGGCTAGACTGGGGATCAATTGACGAAGTGCAGACTCTATAGAGCTGCATCCGGAGCCTCCTTGAGAAGGACATCAGTCTTATCAATTGGTCCAAGTAATGCTAGTTCGCCGGGTTCTGTCGTGCCAGCGACGGCCTCTCCGTATGTGGGAGTTTAATCCAGAAGGATCAGGGACCCTCCAAGACTTCTTCGGTACCACTCACAAAGGATTGTGGAAGCTGTTTTTCGGGAAATGAAAATAGTGGCCGGACACCAGCCTCGACCGCAACCATCCAGATACCTCGGTAAGCTCTTGACTTCCGAACAATTTTTAGCAATATATGCCGTAGTGCGATACTAATCACACTACCCTTTTCCAGGTCTGGATAAAGAAAGCATAGCGAATTAGGTGTTCGCCCCACCCCCTTTCCGAAGACTCAACGGATCCTGTATTAACAAGGATGCTGGCCCCGGCACCATACCAGATGCCTGTGAAGGAGCACAAGACAGAGCGCGGGAGGACCAAAGGTGGCCTCCACCCTGAAGATATATTAGATGGTGTGTCTGGGGGGATCAAAATCCCATTGCCCGAATACAAAAGTAAAGGAGAAGCCAACATTCCTTCTCCTCATGGTACGAAAAGGGCCGTCTCCGAAGATTGGGAGGAAAAGGCTCCTAAGTGAGGCAAGATGCCCCTGTTGGGCAGCTCGGGCTTGGAGGATGGCGTCATCGCGCAGTCCCCGGCGAGGGCGAGCCTAAATCATAAGTGAACAAGGGTGTTTTAAACATGTCCCGTTCCTCTCCTGTGACTAGGGTAACATCTAGAGTATATGTTTTTGCAGCTCGGCACATAGTTTTCTTCAACAATCCTCTTCCTCGGGGGATCTTCTCCCGGATATGATGGAAAGCGAGACGCCTCCACCAGTCTCCTTGCCCAATAGGGCGGACGACTTCGAGGTGTCGTCCCGGAGGGTCTCTCCTAATCAACAAGTGATGCGAGGGATGAAGAAAACACTAAGCGAAGGTGATACTTCGGTAGTCCAGGGTCCGGGGGCCAACAATAAAGGCTCCGGACTATCCGGCTTACATCCGGAGACAACTCTAGGGGCGAATGAACAGATCCCTTCGAAGGGAGGTCGTGCAGCTACAGCAGCTTCCGGAGATCCAAAAGCGCTGGATATATTGATGAACATGATGCAACAGGCGTCCGTCTCCGAGGACCATCGTGCCTTGATGGGTACGGTGGTTAAAAAGGTTCTGTCCGTGAAAAGCGGATCGAATGAGGCCTTCACGAGCCTGCTAAGAGGCTTCGAGGTTTGTACTATAATGCTTTCGGCTGTGTTTTATTCGCAAAATACTCCTGTGCATAGATAGTAGCCCCTGAGACTCTGATTGGCTTCCCAAGGGAGGCAACCAGAGGATCAAAAAGATATAGCCAGGAAATAATCTGACTACTTGGAACACAGGGTGTTACCTCTCGTGCTACTGCCCGATCGGTAGAGGTTGCAGATCTGCAGTGGAAGATTGATGAGGTGGATGGTGACATCACGCTTATAAACAGAAGGCTTGACGAGGCACAAGGTATGTTTTGGGCAATCAGTATATGTATGTATGATAACATGAGCATGCAGCTAGAATTGTATACTGAGACACGCATAATTGCAGATGGTGCTGCTACGGTGGAGGCCCTTCGGGTTGAGCTTGTCCTCGCCAAGGAGCAAGTCCGGATGAGTAATTCGGCTGCCAATAAGGTAGCTGGCGAGTTAAAAAATGAACAGGCTGCTCGGTGCCAGTGTGAGGAGAGAATTTCTATCATGGCGCGCAAGCTAGAGGAAACCACTGTCCAGTGTGAATTCCTTGAGAGTGATAATAAATCCAAAGCGGCTGATCTCCACAAGGCCATGCAAGAGGCGAAAGAAGCACGATCTGAGTCTAGAGCGGCTCGGGAAGAGAACCAGCAAGCTGGGGAGATAGAGGCTGGTAAGCTATTCTTATTACAGACGAAGTTCGGCGATCCGAAGTATTCCCCGCTTAATCAAATGTGGAGTTCTCTAGACACATTCTTGGACCTGCCGAAGAGCGCCTCCAACGCGGCGCAATTTTACCAAGCGCGAGAAGGGTGTGCCACGGAGAAGCTTTTTTGGTCACAGTTCGGCGCGCCAAAGCGTCCGCTGTTACTAAATGAACAGATGGCCCAGTGGGCCGAGCTCCACAGGATATCTGGTTCTACCATGAAGGACGTCATAGTCCGGCTGTGGCCTATTGAGCCCATTCCGAATAATTACTTCGGTTTGGTGTAGCGGCTTGTGGAAGCGGTGCCGCGTATCGATGCTGTTAAGTGTTCATCGTGCATTGAAGGTGCACGGATGGCCTTTGCCCGTGTTAAAACATACCAGGCGAAGATGAAGGCCACCGACGTTGTAGCAAGGAGTCCCCCCAAGGGTAAGGACCATCACGCACCCGAACACTATTTCAAGGATGTCTTAGAGGGTGCCCGCTTGATAGAGGGTCAATGATCGAAAAATATGATATTCGAATGAAATATATTGACATTGTAAAAGACAATATTATGATGATATTTTGATATTTCCTAAACAACTTTTGGTTCCTCCTGTGCGGCCGTTTGTGTATAATCTGAAAGTTTTCCACTCGTCGGATTCAGCTCCCTTGTAGAAAAATGCGGGGTGTTCGGAAAAGCACTTGATCACTCTTAACCCAACGTCTTGGTCCGTGAAGGAGGTGTCAATGCGGTGAACGAGGCAATCAGACTATAGGGAATTAACACTTTCACCTAGCCATATGAATTTTATGGTGGGTCTACGATATAAACCCTGGTATGTACGCTGTTATCCCAATGTGGTGCATGTACATATATGACCTAAAGAAAGGTCCTTCGTGTAATACCGGGGGGGGGGGGATCGTGAAAGATTCCGATAAGTAGTCGAGTGGTTGACCAGCCCTCGCCGCATCATGATAGTCAGTTTTCAGCTTTCTCTACTGAGGTGTTTGACCAGATGAACCGAAAACACACTCACAGTAGTTCTCCCTTTACTACCTTAGCCAATAGAGCGGAACAAAAGTGTAACGCCCTCAATGCGACTATAGCTCCCACGTGCCGAGGCACGACTTAGAGACATAATCACATTGAAGGCATATGTCACAAGTGAGGTAATCTTCACACAACCCACGTAATACATAAGGGAAAGAGATACATAGTTGGCTGACAATCGTCACTTCACACAATTACATGAATAAACATTACATCAATCAAATACACTCATGGTCCGACTACGGAACCAAATAAAAGAAGAACCCCAAATGCGACAAAGGTCCCCGATCGACCCCAACTGGGCTCCACTACTGATCAACTAGAACGAAACAACACAAATGACAAGATCTTCATCGAGCTCCTCCTGAACATGGTTGTGTCAACTGCATGGTCCCATCGGCACCTGCAAGCTGGGTTTGGAAGTATCTGTGAGCCACGGGGACTCAGCAATCTCGCACCCTCGCGATCAAGACTATTTAAGCTTATGGGTAAGGTAAAAGTATGAGGTGGAGCTGCAGCAAGCGACTAGCATATATGGTGGCTAACATACGCAAATGAGAGCGAGAAGAGAAGGCAAAGCATGGTCGATAAAAGTATGATCAAGAAGTGATCCTGGACTACCTACGTCAAGCATAACTCCAACAACCGTGTTCACTTCCCGGACACCGCCGGAAAGAGACCATCACGGTTACACACGCGGTTGATTCATTTTAATTAAGGTCAAGTTCAGTTTTTCTACAACCGGACGTTAACAAATTCCCATCTGCCCATAACCGCGGGCAAGGCTTTCGAAAGTTCAAATCCCTGCAGGGTGTCCCAACTTAGCCCATCACAAGCTCTCACGGTTAACGAAGGAATAGACAACCACCCGAGACGTTCCGATCAGACTCGGTATCCCGGTACAACAAGACATTTCGACAAGGTAAAACTAAACCAGCAACACCGCCCGATGCGCCGACATCCTGATGGGAGCTGCACATATCTTGTTCTTAGGGCAACACCGGATAGGTCAAGCTACGAGTAAAACCAGCCCTCAAGTTTCCCCGAGGTGGCCCCGCAGGCTGCCCATTTCGGACCAACACTTAGACAAGCACTGGCCCCGGGGGGTTAAAATAAAGATGACCCTTGAGAGAGCGACTCCCAAGGGAAAAGTAGGTGGTGGTGAGGCAAATGGTAAAACCAAGGTTGGGCATTGCTGGAGGATCTTTACTTAAGGCGAACTGTCAAGGGGTTCCCATTATTACCCAACCGCGCGAGGAACGCAAAATCCGGGAACATAACACCGATATGACGGAAACTAGGGCGGCAAGAGTGGAACAAAACACCAGGCATAAGGCCGAGCCTTCCACCCTTTACCAAGTATATAGATGCATTAAGTAAATAAGATATATAGTGATATCCCAACAAGTAAATAAATGTCACGACAAGGAACGGTCTCCAAACTTCACCTGCAACTAGCAACGCTATAAGAGGGGTTGAGCAAAGCGGTAACATAGCCAATCAATGGTTTGCTAGGACAAGGTGGGTTAGAGGTTCAACATGGCAGTTGGGAGGCTAGCAAGCAAAAGGTAGGCATCGTAGCATTGGCATAGCAAAAGAGCGAGCAAACTAGCATAGCAAAGATAGTAGAGATTTCGAGGGTATGATCATCTTGCCTGAAATCCCGCAAGGAAGAAGAACGAGTCCATGAAGAAGATAAACAGACGTAGTCGAACGGTTCCTCACAATCACGACGTTATCGGAACCAACCCGAAGAAGCAACACCGGAAAGAAGCAAACAACATAGTAAACAACCAACACATCAACATGGCATGATGCATAATCAAGTATGATGCATGTCCGGTTTAATGATACATGGCATGGCAAAGTGTACAAACAATACTACAAATTAAGTGGAGCTCAATATGCGACGGGATGCATATTGACGGAACACCACGTCAATTATTTAGTTCTCTCCCGGTTAGTTACTCAACAATATTAAATGTTGTTAAGCATGGCAAGAGGGTGAAGCAAAGTAAAACTACCTATCTAGTCAAGTTTAAATGAGGCCGGAAGCAACGAACAACAATTCCGGTAAATCCCCATAGCATATTTTAGATTTGGTACTGTTCTGCCCTAAACAATATTTTAGAGTTTTAAAACATGCAAAATGAGGTCACCATGTTAAACTAGGCAAAATTCTACCCCATTTACATATAATGTTTGTTAAAAATGGAGCTACGGTTATTTAGTTATGAATTAAATCATTTTAACATGGCATAGGAGCAAATTAAACAAACATCATTTTAAACATTTTAAACGTGGGTGAAAGTTGCATATTATTAATCTACACAAAATTCTGAGCAAGTTTCATATAAAACATTTTAATTCGATGCACGGTTAGTGAGTTATTAGATGCATGAACTAGGAGGACTATTCTGCAAAATTGGCAATCCCTGGATAAATGGGCAAAATCGCTCCGCAGAAAAAAAACATGAATCGGGCCGAATCTGGGCAAGCCCAACAACAGAAGGAAAAAAATGGGGCGCTGGGTGCTTTCTCACCACGGGCTTCGGCCCGGCTGGAGGGGAAGCAGGTCGAGGCGGGGGCGGCGCGCTGGGCCGGATGGAGCTGGCCTGGGAGGCCAAGGCGGCGCTGGGCCTTGGCGCCTGCGACTGGAGAGGAGGCCTGGTGCTGGCTGCGGGAAGCTGGGCCGGCGATGCTGGGCCTTGGAGCTTCGGCCCATGCGGGGAGGAGGCGGAGGCGCTCGTCTCCCTCGATCCTGATGGGATCCCAGGAGGCAAGGGCGGCGGCTCCCGAGGTCAACGGCGAGGCGGCAGCGGCGGCTTGCCATCGGGGAGGAGCAGAGGAGGCCCCTGAGGTGCGGATCCGGACTGGATCCGTCCGTTTCCGGCCGCGGTGGCGAAGATCCGGCGACGGAGGCAGCGAGGCGGCGAGAGTCGGCGCCGGCGACGAGGCTCGGAGGCGGCGGCGGAGGAAGACTCGGGCGGCGGCGGATCTGAGTGGCAGCGGGGAGACTCGGGCGCCGGCGACCGATTGGGCTCTGCGGGTCCGATCCGGGCCCGGCGGGCCTGGCGCGGTGGAGGAGGAGAGAGAGGACGGCGGCGCTGATGTGGGACACCGTGGTTGGTCGCGGCGGGCGGCGCGGACATGTCCGGCGCGGGAAGAAACGTCCGGCGGCGCGGATCTGAGAATTTTTAGGGTTAGGGGAAGAATGAACCGCGAATTTCGGAGGGGGTGTATATATAGGCATAGAGGGAGCTAGGAGAGTCCAAATGAGGTGCGGTTTTCGGCCACGCAATCGTGATAGAACAACCGAGATGATGGAGCAGAGTTAGGTGGGTTTTGGGCCAAATTGGAAGGGTGTTGAGCTGCAACACACACGAGGCCTTCTTGGTCCCTCGGTTAACCGTTGGAGTATCAAACGAAGTCCAAATGATACGAAACTTGACAGGCGGTCTACCGGTAGTAAACCAAGGCCGCTTGGCAAGTCTCAGTCCAATCCGGAAATGTTTAATCCCCACACACAAAAGAAAGCTCGAAATGACCACCGGAGGAGAATGAAGCGCCGGAATGCAAAACGGACAACGGGGAAAATGCTCGGATGCATGAGACAAACACGTATGCAAATGAAATACGCATGATGACATGATATGTAATGCATGACACGCAAGCAAATGACAAGGCAACAACAGCGAATAACTGGAGGACACCTGGCACATCGGTCTCGGGGCGTCACAACACTCCACCACTACGAGAGGATCTCGTCCTGAGATCTAGAATGGCACCGGAGGGAAAACGGAGGAGAAAGAGAATAGGTAAACTAAGTTGCTTCTTCGACAAACGAGTGAAACCAAAGAACCTTGAAATTTTTTTGAACAAATTGAAAGAAAGAATACAACGGAGATGAACGAAGTTGAAAACACCCCGTTAGAAAAGAGGAACAAGGAAGAACAATTTCTTATAGCAAGACTTGATAGGAAGAAAAGAGCTTGAGCAGAGGACACGACACTCCGGTTAAATGGGCAATCATGAAAAGAACATGATCTTAGACAAACGAGATGATGGGTTGAGAAGAGCAACATTACAATACCTCCGAAATAAAAGAATAGAAGATAGATAATTGAAATAGAAGAATGGAGAAGAAAATGCCAACTTTCGCCACAAAAGAGCTTGAGAAGGCATCCTTAGGAGAAGGGTCGAACGGAGTTGTTGTGAAAACCCACAACGAAATAATAAGCTTGATATGGTCTTGTGGAATACATCTCCATGTTATGAGGTGACAGCCTGCCACTCACGGAAAAATAATTGATTGGGTTTATATGAACAAGGAGACGAGAAACTTAATTCACTGGGAGGATAATAGAAGAACTTGGGTCAATTATAAGCACCATAAATAGCAACAATCCTCAGGGAAGGCTTTAGGTGAAATATAACCCAAGGTAACTCCAATGACGAGATTGATGGATTTAAAATATCTCATTCTTGACAACATGTGAATCATGAAACATGAATTCCAATTATCAAGAATGACATAATACCACCTCCAATGATACGGAATAAAGAAAGCACTCCGGATTACAATATGAAGAAAGCTTGAGCTCCTTTGAAAATAATCTCGATGAACACTTCGAAAAGGAATTAAATCCTTGATGGACCATCATGTAGAACCTCCAAGAAGAACTCCGGTAACAAAAGGATAATGAGAAGAAAGAGAAGTTGAAAAACACAAGGTGAAACCTTGTAATGATTTAGATGGATCTCCGTGATAATTAGATCTTGGAACTCCGGGAAAGAAAAGATAAGGCATCTCAAACTGAGAATATGACATGATGAACCACTCCGGAAAAAAGAAATTACTCATCCGGATGAAACAAGAATAAGAATTACATTATGCTCGTCGTTCATCAATTAAATTGATGACAACCAACGGATTTGGCATACTACTTATTCTCGTATCAAGGATTAAGAGAGATATAACATAATCTTGAGAATGTCTTCAAGGAACCACCGGTAGGATTGGAACAACAAATGAATTGATATGATGAACAAGGAAGAGAGATCTTGAAAGAACCACCGTAAGAATTGAAAATGCTCGAAGTAGGGGTGCATCACCAGTAAGAATTAGCAAATGAACGAAGGTGCTTGAGACAAACTAGATACATGAGAACGAAGAGATCAAGAACTGATTAGAGGATATTCGATTGATGCACCGGCAAGATAGGAGAATGATAACTGACAGCTGAGAATGAATAGACCTGAATTGATAGACTCCGGATAACACACTGAGAAGACTCTTGAATATCTCCTGATGGGTGAACAAGATTCTCACAATCGAAAACAATTATGAGAGGATGGCAACAAGCTAGCACCATGAATCTTGAAGAGAATAGAGCAAGATTAAAAAGAAACTCTTCTTCGGTCTTCAAAATCCGAGAATGACAACGAGAAACACCACCATGAATTATTTAGACACTCCGGGAGAATCAAAAGCGAAGAGGTTGAGCCAACTATGGAAAGAATTTGAAAGATCTTGGAGAAAGGCATATGACTGATGATTATTCATCCTTACGTCAAACTTCGAAAGGAAATTTGAGGATAGCTCCGGGAAAATAAGAGGAGTCAGGTAAGATCCTGGGAAAAGACTTGTGGGTTAGAACCCACTCAAAAGAAACACCGTAGAACAATTGCTTGGAAGAGAGATTGCACCGGTTGAATTAGAAGGCTTGAATGAGATAACATCCTGAAAATAGCTTGAACGGATTAAGAGTGGAAACACAAATCTTCTGAGATAACTTTAGCACTCCGGAACAATTGAATAGCGAGAAGAGAAAGAATATGAGGAGCACCGGCATGAGAAGGTATTTGCAAACGAGGAAAAAGTTATGATCAATAATGTTTGAATTGAATCCACCGGAGAAGAAAAAGAACGAATAATGATAACTTGAAGCTCCGTTAGTATCTTCATGAGAATCACCGGATAAGAATATTGAAAGAAAGAATGGAGAGATTTCCGTCAATAAAATGGATACTTGAATAAGAAATCTGGGTCCTTGAAGAAACAAGGGTGGGAGGGTGGGAAAAGCAAAGGCAACTTGTGATGGATGAAAACAACCAACATTGAGAAGAACAGATACTTGAACTTGCTGAAGTTGAAATGGTCGGATCCACTTGAAGAGAAACACACCGGTGAAAATGATTGACAAGACAATCTTGATGATCAAGAAGGATTGGTATTCACATGGGAGTATGAGAACACCATTTGGGGAAGGTATGGAATCCACATTTGACTTCGAAGCAACTCGAATACCACAACTCAAAACAAAACAAAGGATTGGCTTGCAGAATAAGCCGGAACGAACATATGATAGAGATTTCGTCCGAAGTTTTCGTGGTGGGGCCTACACGGGCTCGATCGTACAACACCATCATGTACAAGGCAGTGCACATGACATACGAAGCGTCCTCGAGTCAGCATAGCCAAGGACTCTTTAAGACACAACGAGACCACTGTAAAACCGACCGTGAATAGGCGGACCACTAGATGTCGAACCCCAATTTCATATCATACATCTGTCGAAAAGATATCCTAAGAGCTACCTGAATTCCCACCTATGAAACTCCCGAAATTTTCCGGTTATGCAATCGGGTGTTGGGGATACAGGGGAAGCATAATATCTCACCCAAAACTAGCAAATCCTACATCCAGCTGTATCCATCCTTCAACACATAACCAAGAAACCTTCGGAAATCACCTACCTCAACCTTCGAAAAGCATCCGTTATACAAGTTATGGCAATACTCCCGAACTCCCGCCCTAGTACTGGGTGGCGTCGAGGTTATCTCACCAACGAACTGCATAAAAGAGATTTTCGATGTCGGCGTACTAAACTCAGGTATTCCAGAATTGCAACAATAAAATTATGACAACAACACCTCAGAGCTCAACTCCCCGGGACACTTCCACAAAACCCCTGACAGGAGGCACCAAGACAATGTTCTCGTCATAAAACCATCGGAACGATTCCAAGATAACCGCGTGATCCTAAAAAAAATTAGTGAAATTTGAGAAGAGAAATAGTCAAAACTCTACGTCAGGATGCCTTACCAGAGCGATGAGGAGACTGAGAAGTAAAAAGAATTCCTAAACTCTCCGATATATAATTCCTAAAAGACTCAAAACATTTTTTCTAGACACAACTCGGCCGCTAAAAACGATCAAGCAATGGGGCTCCTAAGGTCGGGGAAGGCTCTGATACCAACTTGTAACGCCCTCGATGCGACTATAGCTCCCACGTGTCGAGGCACGACTTAGAGACATAATCGCATTGAAGGCATATGTCGCAAGTGAGGTAATCTTCACACAACCCATGTAATACATAAGGGAAAGAGATACATAGTTGGCTTACAATCGCCACTTCACACAATTACATGAATAAACATTACATCAACCAAATACACTCATGGTCCGACTACGGAACCAAAATAAAAGAAGAACCCCAAATGCGACAAAGGTCCCCGATCGACCCCAACTGGGCTCCACTACTGATCAACTAGAACGAAACAACACAAAGGACAAGATCTTCATCGAGCTCCTCCTGAACTTGGTTGCGTCAACTGCACGGTCCCATCGGCACCTTCAAGCTGGGTTTGGAAGTATCTGTGAGCCACGGGGACTCAGCAATCTCGCACCCTCACGATCAAGAATATTTAAGCTTATGGGTAAGGTAAAAGTATGAGGTGGAGCTGCAGCAAGCGACTAGCATATATGGTGGCTAACATACGCAAATGAGAGCGAGAAGAGAAGGCAAAGCACGGTCAATAAAAGTATGATCAAGAAGTGATCCTGGACTACCTACGTCAAGCATAACTCCAACAACCATGTTCACTTCCCGGACACCACCGGAAAGAGACCATCACGGTTACACACGCGGTTGATTCATTTTAATTAAGGTCAAGTTCAGGTTTTCTACAACCGGACGTTAACAAATTCCCATCTGCCCATAACCGCGGGCACGGCTTTCGAAAGTTCAAATCCCTGCAGGGTGTCCCAACTTAGCCCATCACAAGCTCTCACGGTCAACGAAGGAATAGACCTCCACCCAAGACGTTCCGACTAGACTCGGTATCCCGGTACAACAAGACATTTTGACAGGGTAAAACTAAACCAGCAACACCGCCCGATGCGCCGACATCCTGATGGGAGCTGCACATATCTCGTTCTCAGGGCAACACCGGATAGGTCAGGCTATGAGTAAAACCAGCCCTCGAGTTTCCCCGAGGTGGCCCCGCAAGCTGCCCATTTCGGACCAACACTTAGACAAGCACTGGCCCGGGGGGGTTAAAATAAAGATGACCCTCGAGAGAGTGACTCCCAAGGGAAAAGTAGGTGGCGGTGAGGCAAATGGTAAAACCAAGGTTGGGCATTGCTGGAGGAGCTTTACTTAAGGCGAACTGTCAAGGGGTTCCCATTATTACCCAACCGCGCGAGGAACGCAAAATCCGGGAACATAACACCGATATGACGGAAACTAGGGCGGCAAGAGTGGAACAAAACACCAGGCATAAGGCCGAGCCTTCCACCCTTTACCAAGTATATAGATGCATTAAGTAAATAAGATATATAGTGATATCCCAACAAGTAAATAAATGTCACGACAAGGAATGGTCTCCAAACTTCACCTGCAACTAGCAACGCTATAAGAGGGGTTGAGCAAAGCGGTAACATAGCCAATCAATGGTTTGCTAGGACAAGGTGGGTTAGAGGTTCAACATGGCAGTTGGGAGGCTAGCAAGCAAAAGGTAGGCATCGTAGCATTGGCATAGCAAAAGAGCGAGCAAACTAGCATAGCAAAGATAGTAGAGATTTCGAGGGTATGATCATCTTGCCTGAAATCCCGCAAGGAAGAAGAACGAGTCCATGAAGAAGATAAACAGACGTAGTCGAACGGTTCCTCACAATCACGACGTTATCGGAACCAACCCGAAGAAGCAACACCGGAAAGAAGCAAACAACATAGTAAACAACCAACACATCAACATGGCATGATGCATAATCAAGTATGATGCATGTCCGGTTTAATGATACATGGCATGGCAAAGTGTACAAACAATACTACAAATTAAGTGGAGCTCAATATGCAACGGGATGCATATTGACGGAACACCACGTCAATTATTTAGTTCTCTCCCGGTTAGGTACTCAACAATATTAAATGTTGTTAAGCATGGCAAGAGGGTGAAGCAAAGTAAAACTACCTATCTAGTCAAGTTTAAATGAGGTCAGAAGCAACGAACAACAATTCCGGTAAATCCCCATAGCATATTTTAGATTTGGTACTGTTCTGCCCTAAACAATATTTTAGAGTTTTTAAACATGCAAAATGAGGCAACCATGTTAAACTAGGAAAAATTCTACCCCATTTACATATAAAGTTTGTTAAAAACGGAGCTACGGTTATTTAGTTATGAATTAAATCATTTTAACATGGCATAGGAGCAAATTAAACAAACATCATTTTAAACATTTTAAACGTGGGTGAAAGTTGCATATTATTAATCTACACAAAATTCTGAGCAAGTTTCATATAAAACATTTTAATCCGATGCACGGTTAGTGAGTTATTAGATGCATGAACTAGGAGGACTATTCTGCAAAACTGGCAATCCCTGGATAAATGGGCAAAATCGCTCTGCAGAAAAAAACATGAATCGGGCCGAATCTGGGCAAGCCCAACAGCAAAAGGAAAAAAAATGGGGCGCTAGGTGCTTTCGCACCACGGGCTTCGGCCCGGCTGGAGGGGAAGCAGGCCGAGGCGGGGGCGGCGCGCTGGGCTGGATGGAGCTGACCTGGGAGGCCAAGGCGGCGCTGGGCCTTGGCGCCTGCGACTGGAGAGGACGCCTGGCGCTGGCTGCGGGAAGCTGGGCCGGCGATGCTGGGCCTTGGAGCTTCGGCCCATGCGGGGAGGAGACGGAGGCGCTCGCCTCCCTCGATCCCGATGGGATCCCAGGAGGCAAGGGCGGCGGCGCCCGAGGTCAACGGCGAGGCGGCAGCGGCGGCTTGCCGTCGAGGAGGAGCAGAGGAGGCCCCTGAGGTGCGGATCCGGACTGGATCCATCCGTTTCCGGCCGCGGTGGGGAAGATCCGGCGACGGAGGCAGCGAGGCGGCGAGAGTCGGCGCCGGCGACGAGGCTCGGAGGCGGCGGCGGAGGAAGACTCGGGCGGCGGCGGATCTGAGTGGCGGCGGGGAGACTCGGGCGGCGGCGACCGATTGGGCTCCGCGGGGCCGATCCGGGCCCGGCGGGCCTGGCGCGGTGGAGGAGGAGAGAGAGGACGGCGGCGCTAACGTGGCACACCATGATTGGTCGCGGCGAGCAGCGCGAATATGTCCGGCGCGGGAAGAAACGTCCGGCGGCGCGGATCTGAGAATTTTTAGGGTTAGGGGAAGAATGAACCGCGAATTTCGGAGGGGGGAGGGTGTATATATAGGCATAGAGGGAGCTAGGAGAGTCCAAATGAGGCGCGGTTTTCGGCCACGCAATCGTGATCGAATGACCGAGATGATGGAGCAGAGTTAGGTGGGTTTTGGGCCAAATTGGAAGGGTGTTGAGCTGCAACACACATGAGGCCTTCTCGGTCCCTCAGTTAACCGTTGGAGTATCAAACGAAGTCCAAATGATACGAAACTTGACAGGCGGTCTACCGGTAGTAAACCAAGGCCGCTTGGCAAGTCTCGGTCCAATACGGAAATGTTTAATCCCCACACACAAAAGAAAGCTCGAAATGACCACCGGAGGAGAACGAAGCGCCAAAATGCAAAACGGACAACGGGGAAAATGCTCGGATGCATGAGATGAACACGTATGCAAATGAAATGAGCATGATGACATGATATGTAATGCATGACACGCAAGAAAATGACAAGGCAACAACAGCGAATAACTGGAGGACACCTGGCACATAGGTCTCGGGGCGTCAGAAAAAGGTAGCAAGCACAGGAGCCGGGCAACCAACTATTGACCCAAGACATGATTCGGAGCTGATGCATATAAGGCCAAACTTGCGATGCCCAAGTATGCTATAAAGTTGTTTGGACTTGTTGGAAATTTATTTTGTTCCCATATCGAGCCCCTGGTGAGTTATGTTGGGGCGTGTGAAATAACACAAGGAGCAAAATGCAGTTTTTAGAGAAAAGTGAATATTGGATACAAATTATATTCACTAGAACTTGAATGATATGCCAATCATTGTTATGTATATAATAACGCCCCGACCCTGGCTATTTGACATGCCAAGGGTCGACGGCTGACGTAGAAGGCACTTTACAGGCTCGCAAAATAGAGTGCGGCCTACAAAAAGTTGTTTTGGACCTCCTGTCGCACGTTTGCGCCGCCTTTACTCGATGAAGGGGATCCTTAAAGGGAGTAGCTTTTGGACGAATGTACAAACCGGAACTCCGATAGAGTCGGTGAGATGACCAGCCTGCGAGTCACCTCTGGTAAAGGATAATGAAAAAGAAAGAGTGGATAGAAAAGAAAAGAAGGAGGTTATAGGAGTACTTATAGGCCCGTCCGTATTGTGCCTCTGCCGGTGACCGCGGTACAGATTTCGCGGGTGTATAAGGCGGACAACAGAAGCCGAACTGCTAGTCCAGCTCCATGATTGGTCGGTCCTGCTGAATGGAGACCGACGGCTTAATGGCCGACAAGGTATGCGGTTTAATAAGACTAATTTGTACTCCGGCTAGAGGGAATGTAGTATGATCCTCAGTCCGGAGGGAATGCGTCTCATGCTCCTCTATAGGTGCGTGTGTCACGTATACCATGTTCACTGGTTTTACCTCAGGGGGAAATTGCTTCTGACCCCCGGTATTTGGTTTGGGAGTCTCTCCGGCATCACTATCACTGGGCGGCCTTTTCCCCTTGTGTTCGATGCTGAGCTTACCGGCCTGCTTGAAGACCCAACAACTTCTGTTGGCGTTTTTAGCTGTGTCGTGGGTTTGTCACGGCAGATGTCCTTGTGAAAGGACTTAGTCGTGGAGCCATCGCAACGGGTTAGCTTAAAGGGGTTAAACCGGAAAGGGCACACGGGGGGTTTATACTAGTTCGGCCCCTTCGGTGAAGGTAAAAGCCTATGTCTAGTTGTGATTGGTATTGCTAGGGTTTCGAAGGCCAGGGAGCGAATCCTCTTTTACTGGCTCTCAAGTTGTTGTCCCTCTAAACCGCTGCCAGGTCATCCCTTTATATACATAGGTCGAAGCCCGCCGGTTTACAGAGTCCCGAAGCCGGATCATAAATGTGTCTGGTTCGATCTCTATTCTTCCTATCTTACAATGCAAGTTACATAATAAGGTCGGTTTACATCTACAGGCCTTAATTCGCCTCTGGGCCTTGGGCCTTCATAAAGTGCCATCCTTTTTACGTCTTCATGGGCTTCCAATCTTCATAAAGTTAATCCGGCTACTCCTGGCCAGTTTATGTCCAGTAGTAATATGCCCAACATTAGGCGTCAGATTGGTTTGAACTTGTTCATGTCAATCTTCAACACATAGAAAAATTCCTCCCTTTGCACCTTCACATAGATCTTGTAAACCGCCGTGACGTCATCCTCCAGATTTGTAGTAAACCACTGTGACGTCACCTGTTCATTAAAGCCGAAGATACCCTTTATTAATGAGCATCCAACAATCGAGGCAACAACTTGTCATATATCCATCTTTTGGGCTCCTCGATTCCCGCGCTTGTCGCTTATCTCTTTGCCTTAATAAAATAGGGTTGAGGATCCCTTTCCTTTTCCTCCCGTTGCCTCTTCGTCTCTTCTTCCTCCTCACGACGCCGCCGTCGTCGAGCTTCGCCTCTGCCTCATCATCGGCCGCTGCATCAACCTGACTGAACCAGAAAAACTGGAGCGTGCCTCCGTTGCTTCAACAGTCGCTGTAAGTTCTTTCCCCTCCCCCTTTGTAGATATGTCTAGGGTTTCTTTGTTCTTTGCAGTTCACCGAAGTTCATCAATGCTACGGTGCAGCTCTTCCTGTACCTCCTTAGTCCATGAATAAAGAACCTCTTAGCTTGATATACTCCGCGTAATGGCTTATCTTCCGCTACTGCAACAAACCCTTACGTGCATAAGAACTGATCTGAACCTTTACGAACTGCTTCGGGACCAACCTTTTTAGGTCAAAATATTTTTGCTTTCCTCTCTTTCGGTAGATCCTAAATATCCATGTCCCCTTGTGGAACCTGTTTTACCTTACTTAGTCATTCTTGTTTTAGATCTGTACCCTCTTTATCACTTTGGCGATTTACCTTTGTATAAGCAATCTATCACATACCATTAGGCCTCTGGTAAACCGAAGGAACCTTTTACCTCTGTTGTTATACTCCGGTTTAACAGCATGTGCATACCCTTGTTCCGATATTGCCTTGTCATTCATTATTGCATTAGTCTCCGGCTTATGCAATTTCACATATCTGCATATATTTATTCCATTGCATCTGCATACCATCATGAATGATTTGTAAACCGGCATTTCTTTTTCAGCTTTTCACTTCACAATGGCCAAACAGTTTGCCGCTTGCAACTGGGCTCCTTCCCGGATCACCGAAGAACAGTTGAACGGAATGGTCAGTATCGGCACCTTTCCCAAGAAAACGGAAATTCGGTGGCGAGTTCCAGGAACAGAGAATCCTCCTACCCCGAGGCAGGGTGAATTAGTAGTCTTTGTTGAACACATAGGCTGTGGTTTCAAACCGCCCGGGTCGAAGTTTTTCCGAGATGTTCTTGCCAGTTTCCAACTCCATCCTCAGGATATCGGACCCAACTCGGTGTCCAATATATGCAACTTCCAAGTCTTCTATGAAGCATACTTACAAGAAGAACCAACTACTGAGCTATTCCGGGACTTTTTTCATCTGAACCGGCGTACAGAATTTGTAAATGGTCCCAACACTGAACTTGGTGGTGTCTCTATTCAAAAGCGGAAAGAAGTTGAATTCCCTCATGCCAAACTGCACAGTCACCCTAAGGAATGGAACCAAACTTGGTTCTATTGCAGAGATACTTCTCCTGAAGATGAGAACCCGCTTCCAGGCTACCGTGAGCACCGGCTTTCCAACACTCATCCAATGCCGCAATGTTTAAGTTCTGCAGATGGGCCAAATACACCCCTCAACTCGCCAAGCTCCGGGCCTTCATGGCTAATGGTTTAACATGCATTGATTTTGTACGTTGCTGGATATCTTGGAGCGTCTTGCCACTAAGCCGCCGCCCCGGTTTAATGTGTGAGTATACTGGTGAAATAGAAGACCCCCAACGCCACATCAACATTCAGATAACCGATGAAGAGGTCACTGAAAGTGTTAAGAAATTTTTGAATGAACCGGAATCAGTCTGTCGTCAAACCGGCTTGAACCCCTTCTATACTCAAAATAAACCGCCTGCTGTAAGCACTATGCTTCCTTTTATCTTTGGAATCTTTAAATTGTTCAACTTGTAAACTGTCTTTTGTTTGTGTATGAACAGGGTGATGATCCCTTCTGGAAGCGGAAATCCACAGATAAAGCGGCAAAGCCAACCGTAGATGAAGCGGCAAAGCCATCCCGTCCGAAAACCAAAGCCGTCAAGCGTACCTCAAAGCGGAAAATGGCTGACCGGATCATCATGGAACTTGATGAAGATGTAGATGATCCGGAAGTTGAGGTAGAACTTGACTCACTTGGCTCCCTTTTCATGCACCTCATTAACAATGATCTTTATCAGGAGGACGTAGAAGGCAGCCAGGCTAATGATGTAGAGGTAATTACCCTTTCCTCCGGTTCAGACTCTATGCCAACACAAAAAACCCGTCAAGCAGTCCGGAAAGTAAGCTTTTCTCATCCTCTTGCTTACTTGGATCCAACATTTATTTTGAAGACGCAGCAGCATGAAGCTCGCCGGACAACCCGGCACAGTGGTCAACAGATCACTTCGGCCGGTTTACCTGATACCCCGGTTCGTAAACACCGATCTGAGGTTTCTCCCACTTCTGACAATTCTTATCCCAAGGCAGGTTATTTCAGACAACCTCTTAATCTGTCCGACTCAAATTATCAGGTGACACCTCCCTCATCCTCTAGCGAATCAACAGCAACCCAACTCCCTCCTCTTAAAACTGTGGCTGGGTAAGCATTCAAACCCTTTCTTTAAATGTGTTGCAAATCTTGAATAAGGTGCTAAACCTTCTTTTAATTTTGTTTGTAGAGCCAAAGCTAGACCCAACAAGAAAGCTCGGGTCAACAATCCATGAGAAGACCAGGCTGTTTTTGGAGAAGAGCAAATAGGTGAACCGGACCAAACTCGTGAACCGGAGGGTCCTCATCCTGAAGCTACTTTTGATGAACCGCCCCTTCAAGACCAGAATGTTGATGAACAACCAGAAGCTGCTCCTGCTATGCCTGACACTGAACCGGAAGCTCCAAACCGTGCTAGTCTGGTGAAAGGCACTGATACTACTGAAGGCCAAGGAGATGATGTTGTCATTACTGGCATGGGCCACAACTCTCCTGGCCATCCTGTCATCTTGGCCCAACATAGTGCCAAAGAGGAGCGTGCTGCCAGGGAAAAGGGTAAATGGAGCACTGACTTATCAAGTTATGCTCATCTCAGTGCTGAAGAACTTCACTCCGGTTTTTTAAACCGTCTGCACTCAAACCGTGACTATGAAGCCGGTTTGGTGAACCTGATGAAGGAACGCTATGAGGTATTTTCATCTCCCTTTACTTCTTAATTCCAAAGTTGAAACACTAGCCCAAGTAGCCCCCAAGGGCCGTTTTATGATGTTAATCTTAAACCGGGACTTTGTAACACTTTAATCCTCTCCTGCTGACCCTCAAAATGTCAGGTCCTTAGTGAAAACAAAAACCGATACTTTACCAATGCAATTATGTAGCTTTCCTCAGTGTAGCCCCCAAAGGCCGGTTTAGCTTTGCAAGGTAATCCGGGTCTTGAAATCCATGCATCCGTTTTGAACAGATGTACATTAGCCCCCAAGTGTCAAGGATAATGCTTGCATTGTGCTGGAGACTTATAAAAGATGTAGTGAATCAGAGCAAATAGGCATTAGCCCCCAAGTACGAAGTGCATAACTTGTTATACGCTTTGTACTTAGAAAATACATATCCTGTTGTTGACATATCTTCACTGTTGCAGGCCGAGCTAAGCAATAGAGATGCCCGAACCGCTGATTTGCAAGAGAACGTGAAGTCCCAACAAGCAGAGGCTGTGAAAGCAAGGAGGAGCTGACCAAAGCCTTGACAGCTATGGAAAAGCTAAAGGAGTCTTTTAACAAAGAACGTGCTGATTGGGAAACCGAGAAGGCCGGTTTAACCAAAAGAGCTGAGGATGCCGAAGCAGCCCTGAAGCCAGTTGTAGATGAACTAACTGGTTTGAAGCGGCAAATCAACACTATGACATCCGCTGTTTTTGGTAAGTATCTCCTTATGCAGTTTGTTCAATCCATGAGATCTTATCATTTACCAGTTTTGCTGATTTTAAACTGTGACAGGCACTCGTATTGCTCATTTGGGCACGGATATGCGGATGAAGCTTAAAGCAGCTTATACCTTGATTGAACAGTTGTACTCTGGGTCCCAGCATGCTATTTAAACTGCGGCTTACAACAAACCGGCGCCATCACTGATAAAAGAGACTCTTGAGAAGTTGGCCATGTTACCAGCCCGGATTACCGAACTGAAGAAGGTAGCCGCAAGAGCAGGAGAATTAACCGCGCTAATCCGGGCCAAAGCATGGATTCCAGATCTTGAAGCGGACGACATCATTAAAGGATATCCAGGTGTGAAGGAGGACGGTTTAAACTTCAACAATGATGATCTCCGAAGGCTGGCCAAAGAAATGCGGCCAATAGCTAGCAAACTGGCAGAGCACACAGACTTATCTCATTTCCAACCGGCTGATGACGCTGAACGGAAGAGACAGCCTGGCGAAATTCATGAAGTCGAAGAACTTGTGCCTCCAATCCGTAAGCATACTTACGCCCCTGACATTAACCCCTCCAGCCTTATCCATGAAGAAGCCGTGTTTCAAGCTTTAACCGGAATCGATTGGTCAACAGTTGATTTCCAGCGTCTGGGGAGGGATGAAGAAGAAGTGATTGCACCAAATGACCCTCAACCGTCAAACTGTCCAGACGAAGCATCTTAAACCGCCAGCCGGTTCACCAGCTATTGTGTGCCAATGCTTAAAAACAATTACTCAATTGAAGCTGTTTTGAAGCTTCTTGTAATAGGATAGCAAAAACTCCTTTATCTGTCATGCCATTAAGAATGTGTTGTGGTGCTTTGATATTGTGAAAACTTGCTCCACTTTTTTTGGGATCTATTTATGTATAGCCCATGATGATTTGTGTTCCTGGATACAAGAACTTGAAAGTGTCCTAGTGGTTTGCCACTAGATGGGTCATGATGCCCAAACATAGACAATACTTGGATGGATAATCAAAGTATATATATAATTACATCTGCAACATACCTCATTGGCAGTCCAACTGCTTGTATGATAAAGGTGTAAACACCAATCCGGAGCATTGATAACTCCGTCCTTAATTTGCCGGATTATGATAATAAACCGTACCGGATATAATAAACACCGGGTTTTCCTTATAACACTAGCGACTTGTTAGTCAAATCCAGATCGGGTTAATGAATGCCAGATTATACCTGATCATGTACTGACAACTTGTAGTTGAAAGCTAACACTAGCGACTTGTTAGTCAAAACCAGATCGGGTTAATGAACGCCGGATTATAGCTGATCATGTACTGACAACTTGTAGTTGAAAGCCAAGCCGGGTCAAGGACGCCGGTTTATCATAAGATATTATGAACCTCAACAAAGGCGAAAAGTTTGACAAACAAAACTAAAAAAGAACATGTGAGGCTTTTTACGAGCTGCCAGGCTCCAAATCGAGACTTTTCATGGGCTGCCAGGCCACTGAGTTAAACCATTTTGCAAAGCCTTTTTAAGATGGACCTTAATCATTAACCAATCACCAATTTAACTTTGAAAAGTTTAGGGTCCATGGGATTGACTTGTCAAACGTTTGATGGGTCATACCAGGTTTACCTGGACGGAGTGACTTACTTAAAGAGGCAGGATAACCCGGGGTTTTAGGTGAATACACCTGGCTTCCAAGCCTGGCTTGATAGCCTATTACAAGGGTTCAAAACTCGTTTTTCTTTGAGAAGCAAAGAGCCCCCAGGTAATATGTGAGCTATGGTCGGTGGTTACCTATGTTTGAGCTGTGCTTAATGCAACAGACTCTCTTTGGTTCCACATAATTTCCTTTTTGGCTTGACGCCTATCAAGAGGTGTAGCTATGGTGTGATAACAACCAAGCCCCCTAGTGATATCCCTTTGGGTGTTAAACCGATCAAGAGGTGTAGCTATGGTGTGACAACAACCAAGCCCCCTAGTGATATCCTTTGTGGTTTCAAACCGATCAAGAGGTGTATCTATGGTTCAGATATGACCAAGCCCCCTAGTGATTTTCTTTATATCCATGCGGCTGCAGAGACCGGTTTAACAAAACTCCGCTTTGTCAGTAGAAACTCTTGTAAGCACACACATGATGTAAAAAGAACAGAGACCCCGCTTTATTCGAGGCTCCGGTTTATTATATAATATATACATTGTCATAAATATGTACATATGAAGAGCTTGTGTCTCAAGTATAGTAAGGCTAAAGAAGAGCTATATTCCACGGCCGCTTGGTCTCCTCCTCCGATTTACGTCAGTCTTTGTGCTCTCGAACATCAATGAGGTAGTATGACCCGTTGTGCAGATTCTTGCTGACCACAAAGGTCCTTCCCAAGGTGGGGATAACTTGTGCATATCAGTCTGATCCTGGATGAGCCGGAGCACCAAATCGCCCTCTTGAAAAGGTTCTGGTCTTAACCCGGCGGCTGTGATAATGTCAGAGATCTTGTTGATAAATCTCCGAACGTGCTGCTGCAAGATCACGCTCCTCATCTAACAAGTCCAGGGAATCCTGACGTGTTGTCTCATTATCAGCTTCAACATAAGCTGCCACACGGGGCGAGTCGTGACAGATGTCACTAGGGAGAACCGGCTCCGCTCCATAAGCCATGAAGAAAGGTGTGTAACCCGTAGATCTGTTAGGTGTGGTGTTGATGCTCCATAACATAGAAGGTAATTCCTCCACCCAACAACCTGGTGTCCGCTTCAAAGGAACCATAAGCCGGGGTTTAATACCTCTCAAAAATTCTTGATTTGCCCTCTCCGCTTGACCATTAGATTGGGGGTGAGCCACTGATGCTATATCAAGCCAGATGTGCTCACGTTCGCAAAATTCCTCCATCTCTCCCTTTGACAGATTAGTACCATTATCAGTTATAATACTGTGTGGAAAGCCAAACCGGAATATCACCTTTTTGATGAATTGAACCGCCGTGGCCGCATCACACTTACTGACTGGCTCTGCTTCCACCCATTTGGTGAATTTGTCAACTGCGACTAATAAGTGGGTCTTTTTGTCCTTGGAGCGCTTAAAGGGTCCAACCATATCAAGCCCCCAAGTCGCAAATGACAACGTTAATGGAATCATCCTCAACTCCTGAGCCGGAATATGAGCACGGCGTGCGAATTTTTGACAACCGTCACATCTTTTGACTAAGTCCTCCGCATCAGCATGAGCTGTTAACCAATAAGAACCGTGGTGAAAAGCTTTAGCTACCAAAGACTTTGAACCGGCATGGTGACCACAATCCCCTTCATGGATTTCTCGCAAAATTTCACAACCCTCTTGAGGGGAAACACAACGTTGAATTGCCCCTGAGACGTTGTAACGATGTAACTCTTCGTCGAGTATGGTCATCGACTTAGAACGCTGGATTATCTGCTGGGCCGAGGTTTCATCCTCCGGTAACTCGCCTCGGTTCATGTAAGCCAGGTATGGGATTGTCCAATCCGGTAGGCCATGCAAAGCTGCCACCAATTGAGCCTCCAGATCAGGAATAGCCAACTCCTCCTCTGTTGGTACCTTGACTGACGGATTATGCAGCACGTCAAGAAAGACATTTGGTGGGACCCGTTTACGCTGAGAACCAAGGCGGCTTAAAGCATCCGCCGCTTCGTTCTTTCGCCAATCTATATGATCCACCTGATAACCCTTGAAGTGACCAACCACTGTGTCCAGCTCTCGGTATGCAGCCATGAGTGGGTCTTTAGAATCCCAAGTGCCAAACGCCTGTTGAGCCACCAGATCTGAATCCCCAAAGCACTTAACCCGGCTTAAGTTCATCTCCTTAGCCATCTGAAGACCGTGGAGTAAGGCCTCGTACTCAGCTGCATTGTTAGTACAAGGGAACATTAAACAGAGGACATAACAAAACTTGTCACCTCGTGGCGAAGTTAATATGACTCCAGCCCCCGAGCCCTCCAACTGTCTGGATCCATCAAGATGAATAGTCCAATACGTGTTATCTGGCTTTTCCTCTGGTGCCTGCAATTCTGTCCAATAATTGATGAAGTCCACGAGTGCTGGGGATTTAATTGCTGTGCGAGGTGTGTATTTGAGCCCATGAGGTCCAAGCTCAATATCCCACTTGGCAATCAGGCCAGTTGCTTCTCTGTTTTGAATGATATCTCCCAGAGGGGCTAAACTGACCACAGTGATAGGATGACCCTGAAAATAATGTTTGAGCTTTCGGCTTGCCATAAACACTCCATACACCAGCTTCTGCCAATGTGGATACCTCTGCTTTGATTCAATGAGCACCTCACTGATATAATAAACCGGCCGTTGAACCAGATACTCCTTTCCAGCTTCCTTGCGCTCCACCACAATAGCCACGCTAACAGCTCGGACATTAGCAGCCACATACAGCAGTAACGGCTCTTTATCGAACAGAGCTGCAAGCACAGGCGGTTCAACTAACTGCCTTTTCAGATCCTTGAACGCTTTATCAGCCGCCTCACTCCGAACAAAATCATCTATTTTCTTTAGCATCTGATATAAAGGAATAGCCTTCTCCCCAAGGCAACTGATAAACCGTCTCAAAGCCGCAATCCGACCGGCCAAACGTTAAACGTCATTGATACACGCCGGTTTAGCCAAAGATGTAATTAATGAGATTTTTTCCGGATTAGCCTCAATGCCTCTGTTTGACACCAGAAAACCCAAGAGTTTGCCTGCCGGGACACCAAAGACACATTTTTCCGGATTGAGCATCATCTTGTAAACCCAGAGGTTTTCAAAGGTTTCTCTCAAATCATCTATCAATGTTTCCTCCTTCCTGGACTTTATCACAATATCATCCACATATGCATGAACATTGCGCCCAATCTACTTATGAGGACAATTCTAAACACAACGTTGATAAGTCGCTTGGGCACTCTTGAGCCCAAAGGGCATGGAGACATAGCAGAAGGCTCCAAAGGGAGTTCTGAAAGTTGTCTTCTCTTGGTCCTTAACTGCCATTTTGATCTGATGATAATCAGAATAAGCATCCAGAAAACACAAACGGTCACAACCCGCTGTAGCATCAATGATCTGATCAATACGAGGGAGGGCAAAGGGGTTTGCAGGGCAAGCCTTGTTCAAGTCTGTGTAATCCACACACATATGCCAAGTGTCGTTTTTCTTAAGAACCAGCACCGGATTAGCCAACCACTCTAGGTGAAAGACCTCCACGATAAACCCTGCGGCCAACAACCGAGCTACCTCTTCACCAATAGCCTTGTGCCTTTCTTCATTAAAGAGGCGAGGAAACTACCGGACCGGTTTAAACTTAGGATCAATGTTAAGTGTGTGCTTAGTGAGTTCCCTCGGTACACCTGGCATGTTAGAAGGTTTCCATGCAAAGATGTCCCGGTTCTCACGGATGAACTCGATGAGCGCGCTTACCTATTTGGGATCCAGGTTAACGCTAATGCTGAACTGCTTGGATGAATCGCCAGGAACAAAATCAACCATCTTAGTATCTGTGGCCGATTTAAAGTTCAACGCCGGATCGTATTCCATAGTTGGCTTTTTCAAAGAGGTCATATTTGCCGGATCAACTTGGTATTTATAAAACTTCAGCTCCTCCGTGGCACAAACCGACTCAGCATAAGCCGCATCACCTTCCTCACATTCCAAAGCGATCTACCTGCTTCCCTGTACTGTGATGGTCCCCTTATAACCTAGCATTTTAAGCTGTAGATAAACATAATACGGCCTTCCCATGAACTTAGCATAAGCCGGTCACCCAAACAAAGCGTGATATAGACTTTTGATCCTCACCACCTCAAAAGTTAATATTTCTGATCTTGAATCTTGATCATCTCCAAAAGCCACCTCTAAGGCTATCTTGCCCACTGGATATGCAGACTTGCCAGGCAGCACACCATGGAAAACGGTGTTTGACGGTTTAAGATTCTTATCTGTCAACCCCATACGACGGAAGGTATCATAATATAGAATGTTGATACTACTTCCCCCATCCATGAGTACCTTAGTGAACTTATATCCCCCAACTTGAGGGGCCACCACTAAAGCCAGATGACCCGGATTGTCAACCGGGGGGGGGGTGATCCTCTCTACTCCACAAAATGGGTTGCTCAGACCAGCGAAAATACTGAGGCACCGCTAGTTCAACAGAGTTGACTACCCTCTTGTGAAGCTTCTGATCATGCTTACACAAGCTAGTGGTGAAGACATGATATTGCCCACCATTTAGCTACTTAGGATTGCTCTAATAACCCGACTGCTGCTGCTGCTGGTTCCCCTGATGATTGTAACCCCCTGGTTGCCATGGTTCCCTTGATTGTTGTGTCCGTTTTGATTGCCCTGAAATCTTGAACCGGAGCTGCCACCTCTATAACCCGGCCCGTGGAAACCACCTCCTGAACCGTCGGGTGGGCCATTATGGTACTAAAACATATTGGAGTTTTTGAAATCTCGCATGATATAACAATCCTTCCAAAGATGCGATGCCGGATTCTCCTTTGATCCATGCTTTGGACAGGGCTGATTTAACAGGCGCTCCAAATTGGGGCCTGAACCTCCGCCCCTCTGGGGCTGCTTACCCTTACGACGCTGACCATTCTCCTGAGCATTGGTGTTAGCCACAAAGTCCAAACTATTGTCGGCTTTGCGTTTACCATTGTTCCCATCGCCTGCCGATTATGCTGCTGACCCTTGGTGTTGCCGTTCTTTTTTCCTTTCCCCAGGTTGTCCTCCTCTGAGTCAGGGTCTTTGGTATTATCTCAATCGTCATACTTAACCAAAGCGGCCATAAGCGTTGACATATCATTGCAGTGACGTTTGAGCCTTCCTAACTTTTGTTTGAGCGGTAGAAAACGGCAATTGCCCTCCAACGTTAGCACTGCGGTATCTGCATTGATACGACCTGATGAATGCAAAATAGCTGAGACCCGCTTTACCCAATGGGTCATGGACTCCCCATCCTCTTGGACACAAGCGGCCAGATCCATAATTGACATGGGCTGCTTACAAGTATCTTTGAAGTTCTGGATAAACCGATGTTTCAATTCGGCCCATGATCCGACAGATTTAGTTGGTAAGCTCTTCAACCAAGTACGAGCTATTCCTTCCAACATCATGGTGAAGTATTTAGCACATACTGCTTCATCCACATCAAACATCTCCATTTCCATCTCGTAGCTTTCAACCCATACCTCTGGTTGCACATCGGCGGTGTAATTGGGTACCTTATGAGGTCCTTTGAAGTCCTTGGGCAGTCTCACATTACGTAAAGCGGGGTGAGACACGGCACCCCTAAGGAACTGAACACCACACCTGGCTCTACTGAAGCGGTAGGGTGAACCAGAGTAGGTTGACGGGCTCCGTGCAGAGCTGCTAACTCGGCCTCTCGACGTGCGCGACCATGATCCACCACATCCTGCGCATTAGCACCTCCCCCTGCCGGGTTGTGCCCTCGTGGCGAGTTACGGCGACGTGCACTGCTTGACACGGCTGGTTCATCCTCAACGTGCCTGCTGTAGCTCCGGCTTGGACGGCGGGGGGGGGGGGGGGGGGAATGAATCCTCTCACGACTGTGTGAATATGCCCGTTGCTGGTTTAGAGCGGTCTGAAGGAGATCTCTGGTCCGTCGTGCCTCAATTGTAACTGGTGATTCACCGTCGGTTGGGAGGGTGGCTAACCGTGAAGCAGCGGCCATAATGTTGTCCAACGGGTTGGAGTGATGTCCAGGGGTTGTTGGAACATACTGTGGCACAATGTTATTCTGACGAGGCGGGTCCATCGTGCGCGGCTGAACCGGCGCTCCTGTTCCTGGCGCCTCTGTCCTGTTTACTATTGGCTGGTTACTCGTTCCTGCCCCTGGCATATTGAAGAGATTTCTTGGGTCGTAACTCAGTGGGAGATGCGATCGGTATCTTCTTCTCATGACTTCTTTTGAAGCATTCTGATCCAGCCTAAGCCGGTAGGCCTGTGCTTCCAACTCGGCCCGTTCTGTAGTCATCCTAGCATTCTCTCCTTCTAGGTCCGCTTTAGCCTGAGTTATCTGATCCTTTACCTTTGCGATCTCTCCGGGCTGCTGCATCCACCTTTGCGGCCATCAATGTGCCAAAGCATGGAATAAGTCAGACAGAACTTGGGCCGGAGGTGGCGCAGAGCCCCCTGCCCCCGTCGGCGTGGCTGTTGCTAAACCGGAGAGCATTGCTGCGGCGGTCGATGAGTGGGGCGTTGATTGTGTACCAGCCATGAAGATAGCGGACTGGTTTGGCAGATCAGGAGAGTCCGGAATATTGTTGCCCTCGGAGCCTCCGCTAATCCGGCCATCCTGCAACTAATAGAGCGATTCGCTCTCTCCAGAAGACTCGACGTCGGAGCAGACAACGGTTTCTCCATCGTATGTCGGTGATGACACCTACGAAAACACACTTTGCCATGGGCTGAACCGGGGAAGGGCTTGCACACTGAGCTGTCTCGATGATGTCGGTGCAGGTGTCCGGCTCAGGGCCTTGTTCACCGATCTTGCCAATGAAGACGTGAATCCCACCAAAAGGGGACCCGGTACCCGTATTCGATTGAATCGGCCTCGGGGCCCCATCCTACGTTGTTGATGTAGAGCTTGCCATGATGACTCTTCGTCATCCGGCCCACAGCATACCCCTTGAGTCCATCAAAGCTGCCCTTTAAGAACTCGAAACCATCGTGCCATAGCCCCACGGTGGGCTCCAACTGTCGTGGGTTTGTCACAGCAGATGTCCTTGTGAAAGGACTTAGTCGTGGAGCCATCGCAATAGGTTAGCTTAAAGGGGTTATACCGTACAAGGGGACACGGGGGGTTTATACTAGTTCGGCCCCTTCGGTGAAGGTAAAAGCCTACGTCTAGTTGTGATTGGTATTGCTAGGGTTTCGAAGGCCAGGGAGCGAATCCGCTTTGACTGGCTCTCGAGTTGTTGTCCCTCTAAACCGCTGCCAGGTCGTCCTCTCTTTATATACATAGGTCGACGCCCGCCGGTTTACAGAGTCCCAAAGCCGGATCATAAACGTGTCCGGTTCGGTCTCTATTCTTCCTATCTTACAATGCAAGTTACATAATAAGGTCGGTTTACATCCACAGGCCTTAATTCGCCTCTGGGCCTTGGGCCTTCATAAAGCGCCATCATTCTTACGTCTTCATGGGCTTCCAATCTTCATAAATTTAATCCGGCTACTCCTGGCCGGTTTATGTCCAGTAGTAATATCCCCAACAAGCTGGTTTATCGGGATTGCCATGAATCTGGCAGGGCCGATCCAATATCTTGTCTAAATTGGATGGTCATCTCTGTTTGCCTTGAATGGCTTTTTCCGTTGACCGGGTTTGGGGCCGCTAAATCCGGCGTTGACTGCTGTGTCGTGCATTCTTTCATTATCATTGCGACGTTTGTGTTTGCTGCGTTGAGGTTTGCCATTGCCATTTCAGACTTCGAAAGTGCCCGGATCATTGGCGCTGTTGCTTCTATGAGTGAGCCAGCTGTCTTCTCCTGCGCAGAAGCGGGTTATCAGAGTGATAAGGGCTGACATGGATTTTGATTTTTCTTGACCGATGTGGCGGGCGAGCCACTCGTCTCGTACGCTGTGTTTGAAGGCCGCTAGGGTTCCGCGTCTGGGCAGTCGATGATTTGGTTCTTTTTAACTAAGAACCTAGTCCAGAGCTTCGTGGCTGATTCTCCGGGCTGTTGAACTATATGGCTTAAGTCATCAACGTCTGGTGGCCAGACATATGTACCTTGGAACTTGTCGCTGAAGGCATCCTCCAAATCCTCCCAGCTGCCGATAGAGTTTTCGGGCAGACTGTTTAACCAGTGTCGAGCTGGACCTTTGAGTTTTAATGAGAGGTATTTGATGGCATGAAGGTCATCTCCGCGGGCCATGTGGATATGGAGAAGGAAATCCTCGATCCATACCACGGGATCAGTTGTTCCATCATATGATTCGATATTGATGGGTTTAAACCCTTCTGGGAATTCGTGCTCTATTACTTCGTCTGTGAAGCAAAGAGGGTGTGCGGCGCCTCTATGTTGGGCCACATTGCGATGTAGCTCCGACGGAGTCAGTCTACGGTTTTTGGCCCAGGTGTGACTAGGCTTGTCATGTCCGAATAGATAGCCGTCGTCACGTGTTGGGGCACGTCCTTGCGATCCGTAGATCGATCTGGTATATCCTGCTCTATTGTCCAGGTTCTGCCGAAGGTCATATGCATGACTGTGAGCTGTTTTGCCTCTGCTTTTACGATGAGGCGGGCGGGCTGGTGTTTGGCTTGAGTTGCCGCTTTATCCCGACCGCGTGGTGGTCGGTCAGCCGCATTGCGTGATGATGGTATGTGCTCTGGTGCCTCGTCGTTGAACTGAGGTAGCAATTTGCGCTTCGGGTAGCTTTTGGCTGGGCACTTGAGGCAGTGTTCTTCGGCTGCTAGGAGATCAGTCCATCTGTCGTTGAGAAGATCTTGGTCATCTTGAAGTTGTTGCTGCTTCTTTTTCAAGATCTTTGCAGTGGCAATTAGCCAGCGCTTGAAGCGCTCCTATTCCTGAGGTTCCTCAGGCACAATAAAGTCCTCGCTGCCGAGGCTCACTTCATCCTCGGAGAGTGGAAGATAATTACTGTCCTCCAAGTGGTCGTTTATGACCTGTTCGTCAGGGCCAACTTGCCCGTTTCCCGTTCCTCTTATTCGAAGGTTATCTCAATGGTGTCTTCATTATCTTTGGCATCATCCGGAATATTATTTTCCCCTGTGCCAGTGTCGCCGTCTATTCCATGACGTGACTTAGAGCAGCGCCGCTGGCGCTGGCGTTTTGGTTGTATCACAGGAGGTTCACCCTCAACTAGATCTTCTTTGTCATCGTCGTTAGTTCTTTTAGGTGTATCCACTATGTACACGTCGTAAGAAGAGGTGGCCATCCAGCGTCTGGGAAACGGCGGGTCTTGGCCCGGCTCTTCATCGGCATCATCGTCCATACCGTTGATGTCTTCGGAGCCATAATCGAGCATGTCAGTTAAGTCTTTGACAGTGTGTACGAAGTGGGCGGTGGGTGGGAAGAAAAATTCTCCGTTGTCAGCCTCCAGTTCAAATCGGATATAGTTCGGCTGTGAGCCCCCTGCTAAGGATAGTGCTCTTAACGAGTTTAACACATCGCCCAAGGGCGAGTGTCGGAAGATGTCAGCAGAGCTGAATTCGACAATTGATAACCGATCAAGCTCGACATATGCGGACGCACAAGGTTTGGAACCTGTAGCTGGAGACAAGTTTGTGGTTCCGGTGACATAGATGTCACTTGAAGTTAAGTCTGTGTGTGGCTCCAATGCCGCTGGGTCTGGGGCTTCCGCGGTGGGGTTGAGCTTCCCATCTTCAGATGGCGCAATCTGCTCCGGATCTATGGCCAGAGCAGCTGCAGGTACTATATCCTGCGTATGGACCGATGACAGATTTACGTCATGTTCATCGTGGTGGCAGGGAGTGGCTGCCGTGGTCTCAAATCTGTCGAAGATCTAGTCTCCACGGATATCCATGACGTAGTTCAATCTTCCAAATCTGACCTGGTGGCCAGGGGCATAGCTTTCGATCTGCTCCACATGGCCAAGCGAGTCGGCCCGCAATGCGAAGCCGACGAACACGAAGATCTGTCCGGGGAGGAAGACTTCCCCTTGGATAGCGTCATTGTAGATGATTGAAGGAGCCATCAAACCTCTTGACGACGACAAAGTGGAACTCTCAATAAAAGCACCAATGTTGGTGTCAAAACCGGCGGATCTCGGGTAGGGGGTCCCGAACTGTGCGTCTAAGGTCGATGGTAACAGGAGACAGGGGACACAATGTTTACCCAGGTTTGGGCCCTCTCTATGGAGGTACTACCCTACTTCCTGCTTGATTGATCTTGATGAATATGAGTGTTACAAGAGTTGATCTACCACGAGATCGTAATGGCTAAACCCTAAAAGTCTAACCTATCTGACTATGATTATCTATCTATGGAACTAGCCCTCTAGTTTATATAGACACGGGAGGGATCTAGGGTTACATAAGGTCGGTTACACAGAAAGGAGTCTTCATATTTGGTCACGAAGCTTGCCTTCCATGCGAAGGAGTGTCCCATCCGGACACGGGTAGAGTCTTCGGTCTTTGTATCTTCACAGCCCATCAGTCCGGCCCATGTGTAATAGGTCGGACGCCCGAGGACCCCTTAGTCCAGGAGTCCCTCAGTGGGGAAGAGGAAAACGAGAGGCAAATGGAAAATAATGTAAACTACGAGGATATGAGATTTGTGATTAGGAACCTGGTAGATGTAGATGATCCTCCCCGGCAACGGCGCCAGAAATTCCTTTTGATGTCTGCTAGAAATATGTCGGTATTGCCCCAAAGTGGAAGGGATGATGCAGCACAACAACGGTAGGTATTTCCCTCGGTGATGAGACCAAGGTTATCGAACCAGTAGGAGAACCAAGCAACATTACGTAAACAGCACCTGCACACAAATAACAAATACTCGCAACCTGATGTATAAAAGGGGTTGTCAATCCCTTTCGGGTAATGGCGCCAGAAATTGGCCAACGGACGTGAAAGAGTTGTATATATTGCTAGATTGAATGCCAAATAAAATAAATTACAGCAAGGAATTTTTGTATTTTTGGGTTTAATAGATCTAAAAATAAAAGGCAAATAAAATAGATCACAAAGGCAAATAATATGAGAAAGAGACCCGGGGGCCGTAGGTTTCACTAGTGGCTTCTCTTGAGAAAAATAACAATCAGTGGGTAAACGAATTACTATTGGGCAATTGATAGAACTACAAATAATCATGACGATATCCAGGCAATGATCATTATATAGGCATCACGACCAAGATTAGTAGACCGACTCCAGCCTGCATCTACTACTATTACTCAACACATCGACCGATATCCAGCCTGCATCTAGTGTATTAAGTTCATGGAGGAATAGAGTAATGCAATAAGAACAATGACATGATGTAGACAATATCTATTTATGTAGAAATAGACCCCATCGTTTTATCCTTAGTAGCAACGATACATATGTGTCGGTTCCCCTTCTGTCACTGGGATCAAGCAACGTAAGATCGAACCCACTACAAAGCACCTCTTCCCATTGCAAGATAAATAGATCAAGTTGGCCAAACAAAACCCAAATATCGGAGAAGAAATACAAGACCATAAGCAATCATGCATATAAGAGATCAAAGAAACTCAAATAACTTTCATGGATAAAAAGAGATAGATCTGATCATAAACTCAAAGTTCACCAGATCCCAACAAACACACCGCAAAAAGAGTTACATCATATGGATCTCCAAGAGACCATTGTATTGAGAATCAAACGAGAGAGAGAGAGTAAGCCATCTAGCTACTAACTATGGACCCGAAGGTCTAGAAAGAACTACTCACGCATCATCGGAGAGGCACCAATGGAAGTGGTGAACCCCTCCGTGATGGTGTCTAGATTGGATCCGATGGTTCTAGACTATGCAGCGGCTGGAATTGATTTCATTGACTCCCCTAGCTTTTATGGAATATTGGGCTATTTATAGAGCAAAGAGGCGGTCGAGCGGGCACCCGAGGTGGGCACAACCCACCAGGGCACGCATGGGCCTCCGGGCACACCCTGGGGGGTTGTGCTCCCCTCGGAGGACCCCTCAGGCGCTTCTTCGGCCCATTAGATGTATTCTGGTCCAAAAAATCCACAAAAAGTTTCGTTGCGTTTGGACTCCGTTTGATATTGATTACCGGCGATGTAAAAAACACGCAAAAAGTAGCAACTAGCACTTGGCACTATGTCAAAAGGTTAGTACCAAAAAATGATATAAAATGACTATAAAATGATTATAAAACATCCAAGAATGATAATATAATAGCATGGAACAATCAAAAATTATAGATACGTTCGAGACGTATCACTTGTTGTTCTACGCACATAGGAATCCTACCGGACACGCGAGGTGGTCTTCTGCTTCGTCTTCACGACCCATCATTCCGGCCCATATCGAATAGACCAGACACCTAAGGACCCCCTAGTCCAAGACTCCCTCAGTAGCCCCTGGTTATTTGATACCGGTTCAGTTGCTAAGATTAGTAACTCTAAATAGGAGTTGCAGAATAAACAGAGACTAGTAAAGGGCAAGGTGACGATGTGTGTTGGAAGTGTTTCCAAGATTGATATGATCACCATCGCACCCTCCCTCTACTTTCGAGATTGGTGTTAAGACTAAATAAATGTTATTTGGTGTTTGCATTGAGCATGAACATGATTAGATCATGTTTATTGCAATACAGTTATTCATTTAATTCAGAGAATAACTGTTGTTTTGTTTACATGAATAAAACCTTCTTTGGTCATACACCCAATGTGAATGGTTTATTGAATATCGAGCGTAGTAATACACATATTCATAATATTGATGCCAAAAGATGCAAAGTTGATAATGATAGTGCAACATACTTGTGGCACTGCCGTTTAGGTCATATTGGTGTAAAGCGCATGGAGAAACTCCATGTGGATGGACTTTTGGAATCACTTGATTATGAATCATTTGATACTTGCGAACCATGCCTCATGGGCAAGATGACTAAAACTCCATTCTCTAGAACAATGGAGCGAGCTAATGACTTATTGGAAATAATACATACGGATGTATACGGTCCAATGAGTGTTGAGGCACGCGGCGGGTATCGTTATTTTCTATCCTTTACAGATGATTTGAGTAGGTATGTGTCGGATTTCGGGTTCCGGTAGACCCTTGAGGTTCGAACACTGGGGTGCGTGCGGAGATTTCGCCTTCTACCTACCTGCACCCCTCCGCCTCGCTAAGATCTAAGCTATGGAAAGAACAGCACAAGAGACACAGGGTTTATACTGGTTCGGGCCACCGTTGTGGTGTAATACCCTACTCCAGTGTGTGGTGTGGTGGATTGCCTCTTGGGCTGATGATGATGAGCAATACAAGGAAGAACAGCCTCGCGAGGGTCTGTTCTTGGCTGAGGGGATGAAGTGCTAGGAGGAGTTCAGCACCCTTCTCTCTCTCTCTCTCTCTCTCTTCTCGATTCTCTCTCCGATTTCGATCCCAGCTTGTTTCTGGGTTGGCCAATGCTCGATCCCCTCTACCCTGGGGGCGGCTAGTCCTATTTATAGGCAAAGGCCCTGGGCCTCCTCCCAAATATTGAGCGGGAAGGGCGCCAACAATTGGCCATTTTGAAGGGGAACATCTGGTACACTTATCCTGACTAAAGTTGGTCCTCACCTGCCAAAGGCTCTGGTGGTGACGCTGGCTTGGGCTCCACAATGACTTCCTCACTGCCATTGGACTAGTCTTCGTCTCGTTGCACCGAAACGGTTGCCTTTGCTTGATGCTCTCGCCTGCGCTTGCTCCCTTTGCACCAAAGAGGAAAGGAGGACACTGCGCGGCTGGCCCTCGCCTGGCGCCGTTGGTCGTCACGGGCACCTCGTGAGGTACCCCGCCTTGATCTCTCCGCCTCCTCGCGAGCCAGCCTGATGAGGCCGTGCCTGAGGAAGCTCCGTGTCGTCTGCCCCGCGAGGCTTGGCCCCTCGCGAGGGTCTTGGGTCTGTGTTGATGAAGATGGGCCGTGCTGGGCCCCCCTTTGAGCCATGCCGCAGGCCGCAGGCAGGCAAGTCTAGGGACCCCCGTTCCCAGAATGACGACAGTAGCCCCCGGGCCCAAGGCGTGCCCGTACTTGGCCATGCAGGGAGGCGAAAGGGCAAGAGCGAAGTGCCGCAGGCCCTAACAGCCCGCGGCCTCGGGCGCCGCGTGGCGGTTGATTGGGCGTGGGCGGCACTGTTCCCCCACGCCCCCTTATTTTGCGCCATGCTAGGCGGACTCATAGTCGTACACAGCCGCTCCCCTCTCTGTTGCTCGAGCACCCTTTGTCCTTCCTCCTCTCGAACTCCAGCTTCTGTTTTCAACCCAATCTCGAACCTTCCCCCCCCCTTCCCATCGCCATGGCTCCGACGAAGAAGGGAAGAGGGAAGAAACCCATGCCTCCACCTTGCTCGCCGCCATTGGCGGCTCCCGCCGAGGGCTTGGGCAAGGTCAGCTCGGCTCTGGCCACTATCTTCAACGAATGCAGGAGGACGACGGCCTGGCCCGCGTCCCACTTCTCCATCGACAGGGTAGTCACCGAGGTCCTGTATTTTGCCGACGCCCTGTGGGCGGGTCTGGTTCCCCCCTTTTCTGATTTCTTCAATGCCGTGCTTTCCCACTATCAGATCCACATGATGCATCTGGGTCCTGAATCCATCACCCTCCTTTCGGTCTTCGCCTTTGTTTGCGAGGCAATGATGGGCATCCTTCCTTGGGTTGCCTTGCTGCGCCACTTCTTCTCTCTGCGCCTTGTCAACCCTACCCAATGCTGGGCGTGCGTGAGCTTCATTGCCGCGTCTTAGACAGCGGCCTCAGGGATTGACTTCAGGCTCCCTCTGCCCGTGGCTGGGTTCCGCGAGCGGTAGCTGTATGTGGATGCAGGGGTGCCCAGCCCCCTGCTATCGGAGCCAACTTCGCCTGCTGTCCCCAATTCAGGCTGGGGCCAGGAGACGCTTGAGAGCCCCCGGCTCATCTTCATCTGGCACCGTTTCGCGTTCTTGAGGTCACTTGGCATGACAGCGTCCAAGGTGGTGAAGGAGTTCCTGCTACGCCGCGTTGCTCCTCTCCAACGCCACTCCCGCTGGATGTGGGCCTTCAGCGGGCGTGATGATCGTATGAGGCTCCAAAAAGAGGACCTGACGCCTGAAGTTCTGAGGATAGCGCTCTTGATCCTGACTGGGGACCCCAACCCTGGCAGCATCTAGCAGGGAGGGGCCTTGTTGTACCTCTGCCAGAACAGGGGCGACTTTGAATCAGATGCCTATCTTTGATGAGTGGGGGCCGCGCCCCGCCGGCCTCCAGGGTCCTCGCGAGAACCCAGTGATGGTGACTGCCCTTCCAGTCGGCCAAGGCGACTCTTCCTCAAGTGGCGGAGCAGGGAGGCATGAGGCGCCAGAGGCCGAGGGGCTCCCGGCGGGGTGACAGCACCGGGCGATGCTCATGAGGGAGCAGCTCTTGGGGCCCGTGCCGCTGAGGCTGAGGGTGGCAAGCAGCTGCCCTCAGCGCCTGCGACTAAGGCCCCTGAGGCTCCAGCCGCTTCTCTTGGCGAGGCGATAGGCAGTGCGCATCAGGCAGGCGCCCCTGACACGGATCGCCTTGACGCTCCATCTTCGTCACAGGTTGATCCCTGCACTCAACTCTTGGGCCGCTTCCGCGTGGACTTTGAGGCCATCCGGAAGAGAAGGGAGGCCCTGGGCGACGATTACCCTTGTCGCCTGCTGAAGCGTAGGAAGTACTTCGCCACTGATGAGTAAGCCTTCTCCTTTCCCAGCTCCCGATCCTTCTGTTGCTTTTACTGATCCTTGCTCCGCAGGCCCCTTCCAGCCGAGCTCGCGGAGACGGCTGAGGTGCCGTCCCCCTTGCCTTCGCCCCCTCCACCGTCCTCAAGCGCTCCGAGCAGCAGAGCCCTTGGGGTGAGGGCGATCGGAGAGGCGAACCGTCCCGAGGCGCATCGTGGCCCTGCGCACCTCGCGATCCTCCTTCGTGGGCCTTCTCGTGGCATAGCCAGCCTGCCGTGGGCTTCTCGCCTGGTCGTGGACTGCGATTGGCTGAGGCGCTCCCTGCGCTCTTCATCTGGGGACGGGCTGGCTCCTGGCCGGGCCTCTGGCATGGCGTGCCCAACCATCGCAAGGGTGCCAGCCCCCAGCCCCCTGCCCGGAGGGGGAGTGCTGATTCGTGGCCCCCAGCACTTGCTCGGGGCAGATGATGGTGTGGAAGACGTGCTCAAGCGCGCCCGGGAGTGTCGCGCTCTTCGCCAAGGATTCCTTCGAAGGGAGGCTGACGCGGTGAGCCTGCTTGGTGAGGAGCTTGCTGATGAAGACGCGCGCCTTGAGGCCGAGGGCCTGCGCCTGGCTGCAGAGAGGCGCGAGCTGGAGGGCGCCATCGCCCTTGCGCGCTGTCAGCGCGATCTTGACGACGCAGAGGCCAAGGCGTCGCTGGTGGCCTCTCGGGAGGCCTAATCTTGGGCCGGTGAGGAGGCCCGGGAAGCTGACCGGCGGCGAGAGGCGGCGGAGGAGTGGGCTCGGGAGCTCCTGGCCTGGTGCCACTCACTAGAGGAGCAAGTGGAGCTACGCGAGGCAGCCCTCGCGTCGATGAAGGTGGCCTCTGGCGACCCAGCAGAGCTCCAGAAGCGTGAGGAGACGCTGACGCTGGAAGCCGCCGAACGTACCCGCGAGTACGAGCGTCTGGAGACGAGGGAACTGTCAGGACCCCGACTCGATGTCACATCGATCTAGCCGGTAACACTTCATATCACTTTGCGGCCTCACGCACGGTGTTCCCACGGGTGTCGCCTTACCTTTGCCCGGGACCGTTTGCGCCTTTTGGCTCACGTATATGATAGTGTCGCTAGCATCCATATGATAAAGAGCCCGGGCTGACATGACTAGTCGTAAACCCAAAGTGGCACAGACTTACAGGGACAGGCATCCATGACCCAGCTTCGAACGTGTCGGTCATCAGCAAGTGGGTCCGGGCTGTAGCACTGGGCTAGCAGGACTCCGGTAAACCGGGCTGTAGCGGGCTAACAGGACTCCGGTACTCAAAGCGTGACATTTCCCCGAAGGGACAGACACAGGAACGAAGAAGGACACATGCCGGCCAGCCTAAGTGTTCCAGAGCAGTAGCAAGCTACCATGGCTCAGCGGTAACACTAGGAGACATTTCCCGGTAAGAGAGGCTACTAAAGATAAACAACTAGATAGTCAGATCCCACACATACCAAGCATTTCAATCATACACACAATATGCTCGATATGTGCAATACAACGAAACATCACAACATGACTCTACGACACAAGTACTTTATTTAAGGCTCAGGGAGCCATACATAACATACACCAAGGTACGGGTCTCACGACCCAACATACAAGTCATATAGTCATACAAACCAGCGGCGGAAGTAACTTGTCTGAGTACAGACAACTAGTAAAATAAAAGAGGCTTGGAAATCCTAGCTATACTACGTGGTCCTTCACAAGCTCAGGGTCACCACCTGGGTCTTTAGCCTACTCGTTGATGTCAACGTCTACATAGAACCCATCAGAAGGGGTTGCAGCGTCTTCTGTAAAAATGTAGATTATAGCAACATGAGTACAAAGGTACTCAGCAAGACTTACATCAGATCCTACATACATGCATATTATCAAGAAGGGTTGGTGGAGTTATTGCAGCAAGCCAGCTTTGACTCTTGGCTAGACTATCCTACGATACTCCAACTTGAAATGGTTTTGCGCACACGAGTCCACTACTCACCACTTCAATACACTACCGAGGATCCACCTCCGTCTTCCTACGGAAGAGCCATCCTCGGCACTCACACTTATCTTGAGGCTTTTAGTAGTTTCCATTTACTTGTCTATGAACTGTATAGGCAACCAAGTAGTCCTTTACCGCGGACGCGGCTATTCGAATAGATCATGTTAACCCTGCAGGGGTGTACTTCTTCATACACGCTCTCACCACTTACCGTCGCTTACACGACATGTACTCGGCAACCTTCAAGCGGAAGCCCAACGTGGGTGTCGGCCACGACCTACCTAATCACCTAAGCCTCCAGTCCAGGTTTATCGCCTATTCAGGTTCCATCCGCAGGGAGTCTGGCCGAGGTTTCCCATACGGCCCCGAACGATGTGAACAGGGTTCCCGAGATACCTAACGGGTATTCGGTACACCCGGCCACGTACCTACCGCATCACAGCCCACCCCTACGGTCAGCGCTGTCCACGGCCTCCAGTAGGCTACAAACACCAGAAACTAGTTGCAACTCCTGGACGGAGAACTAGGGTGAATAAGAAGCCGAGAGGGTCCATTGGTTTCGGGCCCAATGCATGGTAGTAGCTGATTCTTAAATCACACATACAGATCTCAGTGCTTAAGGTCGGCTTCAATGAAACAACCCACCATGTACTCCTACATGGCCTCTCATCGATACCTTTACCAAATCGTGTTCACCACACCACTCCCATTACCGACATAATCATTTCACTCTAGCCCATCACCCAGATGAACCAGACCTGACACGACTCTAAGCATAGCAGGCATAGCAAGGTAGGAACAACACATACATATGGCTCAATCAACTCCTACACATGCTAGTGGGTTTCATCTAGTTACTGTGGCAATGACAGGTCATGCAGAGGAAATGGGTTCAACTACCGTAGCACACAGCAGTTTGAAACGCGTTGTCTTAATGCAGTAAAAGAGAGCAGGAGCGAGAACATGGGATTGTATCGATATGATCAAATGGTTGGTTGCTTGCCTGATGGTTCGATGCACTGATACGGTTCTTCGTTAGGGTAATCACGGTACTCCTCGGAGGCAGAACCTGTCGCAAAGGACACCGATACACAACCATCACCAAACAATGTGCAACAATATGATGCATGCATGAAACATAGCAATATGAGTGTGTTGGGCTAATGCAACTAAAACCAGAAGGGTTTGAACAAATTTGAATCAAAGATTCAAATTTCAAACTCAAACATGGTCTCTTTAAGTGCTTATCCTTGTTCTGCTTAAAACATCAATTTAACTTGTTTGATCATGCATGAAAATAGTACAGATGGATAGATTGGATTTTTCTGATCATTTTTCATATATAATTTGTCCAATTTGGAGTTACAGAATAAAAGTTATGAATTTTTGAAGTTTAAATAATATTCTGGAATTTCCTGATTTAAATTAAATCCAGAAATTATAATTATTGCGCCAGCATGACGTCAGCATGACGTCAGTGGTCAACTGCGGCTGGCTGAAGTCAAACCTGACGTGTGGGGGCCACACGTCAGTGACAGAGGGGGTTTAACAGGTTTAAATTAATCCTAATTAGGGATTAGTGGCGCTGGGGCCCACTGTCAGTGTCAGGGGGGGGGGGTTGACTAACGGTAATTAGTACTAACTAACCACCTGTTCGACAGGGCCCACGCGTCAGTGACCCTGGGGGGGGTCAAACCTCAGGTCGGACAGGTCAAACCCGCCGGCGGTTAGTCGCCGGCAAGGTCCGCGGCGTGCAGGGGCCTCGGGTTTCCTCTGTGGTGCTCCAAACGGCGTGCGGCTAGGTGCGTTGGATAGCTAGCTCGACGGCGCGTCGGACGGTGGCCGTGGCTGGCCCTGGGGTGGCCGGAGTCGACGGCGGCGAGCTCGGCTGCGGCTGCCGGAGTTCGGGTGCGGTCGGAATCGACGTTGCAGGGGGTTTGGGGAGGCGTTAGTGCGTGCTGCATGCTCCTGGTGAGGTGGGGAGCACGATAGTGCGCTCGGTTGGGTGCTACGGTGACCGTGGCCACGACGGCGACATCGCCGGCGGCGTGGAGCTCTCGGCCAAGGTGGGGCTAGGGCCTAGAGGTCGAAAGAGACCAGGGGAGAAGGGGGAAACGATCCGGGGGCTCACCGCGGAGCTGCAGAGATGGTTAGCGGGCTCGGGGACGCGCTGGAGACGGCGAATTCGACGGCGACGACGGTCGGAGCCCGAAGAGGGGAACGGCGACGTGGCGGCGATGCAGGGCTTCCGGGGAGCTGTGGAGCGGTGGGGAGGAAGAGGGGGTCGTGGCGGAGCTTCTGAGCTAGTCGGGGGAGCGAGGGGTGGCCAGAGACGGCTGCTGTGGCGAACGGCGGCGACGGTGGTGTTCGGCCGTGTGAGAGAGAGAGCGAGGGAGAGGAGGGAAGAGCCGGGGGAGAGTGAGAGAGAGCAGGGGGGAGGCGTGGCGTCGTCCAGGGGCATCGAGGCGAGGAGAGGGAGGGCAGGCAGGCAGGGAGAGAGGTGGCGTGGCGCGGTGGCGCGCGCGCGCGCCGGCCACACTCCCCTCCCTCTGTCGGGACGAAGACGACAGAGGAGGGAGGTGGGCTGGGCCGGCTGCTGGCTGGGCCAGCCAGCTGGCTGGGCCGCACAGTGGAGGAGCCCAGGTAAGCTCCTCCTGATATTTATTTTTTCTGTTTTCTAATTTCTGACAATTGTTTTGATTTAAATAATATATTAAATCTTTTATTTAACTTATGCCAATTTTTGCAGGAGCTATATATATTATACCAGAGCTCTTTTATAAATGGCATAATATTTGGACATATATTAATATATATAATTAATATATTTCCAATGCAAATATTTATGCATTAATTCCAAATGCCCAAAATAAATGTCCATGAGCCACTAAAAATATTGGTTTGATTTTTATCTCTGTCCAATATTTTCAGAGGGCATCATGAGCATTTTCTTGGATCCTTTTGGAGAAATTTTTATTTGGGTCATTTTCAAAATGATTCTGAGGGTTTCACAGATCCCCATTTCAAGTTTCTGATGAAAGAGTAAACATGATGCAACACTCTAATGCATGACTAGCTAGGGTGTGACAGGAACGCTTGGTGACGCAGGCGGAGGATGATGTCGCTACACGGGAAGCCTGTGTCCTGGAGGAGGTCGGACGTCGGGTGGCGATGGCGTGCTTGAACCTCGAGCACGAGTTGAGGAGAGGCTAGGGTTGATCCAGGCCGAGGCTGAAGGTAGGACTGCTGCCTTGAGGGCCAAGCTGGAGGAAGGGACGCAGCGGGCCGATGCTTTTCGGGCCGCCCTTGAGGTAGCGCAAGAGGAGTCAACCACCTACCAGGCCGAGGTGCTCCTTCTTCGCCAGTAGGTGGAGGAGGCCGAGGTCGTCGCGCGCCAGAATGCGGATGAGATACGTCAGCGGCGGATCCTGGCGCATGAGCATGGTCCCATGCTCACCACGCTCCGGGAGAGAGCCAACACAGCCTTGGGCAACATCTGCGAGGCGGCTGTTGGCGAGCCGCACGCAGTCAACTACGCCGGCAACCTTCAGTTCTTCACCGACGTGGTGACGCAGCTGGAGGCGCGGTCGGTCAGGGTCGACAGGTTGGTGGAGGAGAGGAGCCGCGCCCTGCTCGTGCACGCCTTTTATCGCGTCTTCAGCCATCTCCGGAACATGGATCCCCACTTCGATTTCGACGCCGCCATCGCCCCACTTCCCCAGGCCGTCCGAGACGACCTGGCGCACCGGGTGGAAGACAATGTGGATGCTCTTGTTAGGCCTTCGCTTTAGATAACGACGGCGTGATCGTGGCTGCCGACGAGGGCGGTGTGGTGAACGGCCCTGACGCCACTGGCGGCGGCGCAGACAGCGATGGCGAGTTCAGCGACGCCAGCAACGGTTCGGGTGGTGCTCCTGAGGACGCATTGGGGGATTTATCCGGCTGATCATGCATCGTTCTTGTTTCCTTACCCTGCATGAATAGAACTCAGGTTTTGGCCTGATGGCTGTGAGAGCATTTTGGAGGGGGAGCCCCTCATGTAAAACTTGTATTCATCGTATTAGTAGACGTTACATTGCCCATGCGCCCGCGCCAAGTGGTTGGCTTAAGCGACGCGCTGGTCGGCTAGTTTACCTTTGTCCCGTGCGGGCCCTGAGGTAGCCTGTGGGAGGCTGTGGTGTCCCGAGTGTTTCCTAATCGAATCCGTAGGATCTGCAGTAAAAAAACCCTCCTGAGAGGACGTGGCGGCGGCAGTCTGGGCTGCGCGCAAGCTAGGCCTGACCCGGCTCGCGAGGGGCTCACGAGGGGAGGTAGCTGAGGCGAAGTGGCAATCAAAACGCGAGAAATTGCTCGAACAAGACTATGCACCCCTTCCCCGAACACACGCAAATTTCAAATTCGAATCCAACTTAAATCCAGCAGGGGAAAGTGACAACCAAAGGGAAAAGCAATGAAAGCAGACAAAAGGCCGCGTCCGGCACCTAATCTAGTCTTGGACGTCTTCTCACCAGCGCGGAGCTAAGTGCTTCCACTGGGCATGGGAGGGAGCCCCAGGGCCTGAGGCCGGCACCCCTGAGACTCCGGGGCGTGTACAGCCCCACTCATTATTACGTGAGAGTGTCATGGGGCGGCGAGCTTCACAGGCACTGGGCCTTCTTCACAGGTACCGACCTTGCTTCATATCGCTAGATGAGGGCCCCGCCTTGCGCCACACTCTAGTGCCATCAACGACGACCGGAAACCAGGACGCCGCCGATGGGGTAGAGCGGCCGCCAGCGGTTCCTCCGACGACCACGGGTCCTCCGCCAGGGGCAGGCCTTGAGGCACCTCCCCAGCAGACGGCCTACCTCTGGAGAACACCTTGCTTCGAACGCCACGGTGGTGATGTCGGATCTCGGCCCCTCTCCTGCAGCCCCTTGCGCCCTTCTCCCGAGGGGTAGGAGACTGTGGGAGCGGGCCAGCTGCTCGCTGTGGCCACCTGCACCTCATGTGATCCATGATTAGCGTATGCCTGCTCCTGAGGAATTAGCGGTACCCGATAATCGTTGCCTCCAGCATGGCCAGTGGGACCGTCCCGGGTCTCCTGGAAGGGCTCAGCTTCTGGCGCCTCGTCCCCCCAGCTTGGGCTGAGGAGCGAGCCTTGTTCGCCCTCGTGAGGGTGTCCTTGGTCCATCATGAGGGGCACGTATTCTTCTGGCGCCGTCATCCCGAAGGCCATGCTGTAGTGCTCCGCGTGCCACGCAGCTCTGCTTGACGCGCGCACCGTGGGGTGGTAGCGCGGCTGTCCACTGGGGCCGTGGGTCGTGTCGAGTCCTTCTTCTTCACGGAACGGGAGTGGAGGCAGCGCCGCCGCCGCTCCGGTGCCGATAGCTTCACTGGCGTTGGAGTAGCCTTGGAGCCTGCGGGCGCGTGCGGAGCCCCCGCGTGGGCCGCCCTGGGCTGGAGATGGGAGCTGGGTGCAGAAGGGGTGAGCCCCCGAGGCGGCGAAGCCCAGGAGCTCTGCCACCCGCTCCAACAGCACGTCGCGGCCGCCCTCCAGCAGTCTGCACTGCAGCAGCTCTCGGGCCACCATGAGCGCGGCCCTCGAGTTCGCCTGCTCCCGGCGGGTGTACGGTGTCGTGGTCGCGGCGTGATTGGAGGCCCTTGCTGCCGACCGCGCCTGCCGCGGTGTGAGAGCTGTCGAAGCCTGTCCGCGTCACCCGCGGCCCACAGCGCCCTGCGGACCACGAGCTGCCTGGGGCACGGGGTCGCCCAAGGCAAGCGGCTCTGCGCGGGCGGGCCACGCTGCCCATGGGTCTGGGTTGCCCGCCTGGTCGTCGGACATGGTGATGACGACGCGACGGGACACAAAGCGGTAGAAGGTGGATTCCGGCGCACCCCTACCTGGCGCGCCAAATGTCGGATTTCGGGTTCCGGCAGACCCTTGAGGTTTGAACACTGGGGTGCGCACGGAGATTTTGCCTTCTACCTACCTGCACCCCTTTGCCTCGCTAAGATCTAAGCTATGGAAAGAACTGCACAAGAGACACAGGGTTTATACTGGTTCGGGCCACCGTTGTGGTGTAATACCCTACTCGAGTGTGTGGTGTGGTGGATTGCCTCTTGGGCTGATGATGATGAGAAATACAAGGAAGAACAGCCTCGCGAGCGTCTGTTCTTGGCTGAGGGGATGAACTGCTAGGAGGAGTTCAGTCACCCTTCTCTCTCTCTCTCTCTCTTCTCGATTCTCTCTCCGATTTCGATCCCAGCTTGTTTCTGGGTTGGCCAATCATCGATCCCCTCTACCCTGGGGGTGGCTAGTCCTATTTATAGGCAAAGGCCCTGGGCCTCCTCCCAAATATTGAGCGGGAAGGGCGCCAACAATTGGCCATTTTGAAGGGGAACATCTGGTACACTTATCCTGACTAAAGTTGGTCCTCGCCTGCCAAAGGCTCTAGTGGTGATGCTGGCTTGGGCTCCACAATGACTTCCTCCCTGTCATTGGACTGGTCTTGGTCTCATTGCACCGAAACGGGTGCCTTTGCTTGATGCTCTCGCCTGCGCTTGCTCCCTTTGCACCAAAGAGGAAAGGAGGACACTGCGCGGCTGGCGCCCGCCTGGCGCCTTTGGTCGTCATGGCTTGCGTCACGGGCACCTCGTGAGGTACCCCGCCTTGATCTCTCCGCCTCCTCGCGAGCCAGCCTGATGAGGCCGTGCCTGAGGAAGCTCTGTGTCGTCCGCCCCACGAGGCTTGGCCCCTCGCGAGGGTCTTGGGTCTGTGTTGATGAAGATGGGCCGTGCTGGGCCCCCCTTTTAGCCACGCCGCAGGCCGCAGGCAGGCAAGTCTAGGGACCCCCGTTCCCAGAACACCGACAGTATGGGTATATCTACTTGATGAAACACAAGTCTAAACCATTTTGAAAGTTCAAAGAATTTCAGAGTGAAGTAGATAATCATCATAACAAGAAAATAAAGTTTCTACGATCTGATCATGGAGGCGAATATTTGAGTTACGAGTTCAGCCTTCATTTAAGAAAATGTGAAATTGTTTCACAAGCCATGCCACCTAGAACACCACAGCATAATGGTGTGTCTAAACATCGTAACCATACTTTAATAGATGTGGTGCGTTCTATGATGTCTCTTACCGATTTCGTTTTGGGGTTATGCATTAGAGACAGTCGCATTCATGTTAAATAGGGCACCATCAAAATCCGCTGAGACGACGACGTATGAACTATGGTTTTGCAAGAAACCTAAGTTGTCATTTCTTAAAGTTTGGGGTGTGATGCGTATGTCAAAAGACTTCAGCCTGATATGCTTGAACCTAAATCAGAGAAGTGCGTCTTCATAGGATACCCTAAGAAAACTATTGGGTGCACCTTCTAACACAGATCCAAAGGCAAGATCTTTGTTGCAAAGAATGGGTCCTTTCTAGAGAAGGAGTTTCTCTCAAAAGAAGTGAGTTGGAGGAAAGTAGAACTTGGTGAGGTAATTGTACCTTCTCTCAAATTGGAAAGTAGTACATCAGAGAAAGCCATTCCCGTCATGCCTACATGAACTAGAGAGGAAGCAAATGATGATGATCATGAAACTTCAGGTCAAGTTACTACTGAAGCTCGTAGGTCGACCAAAAAATGTTCCACACCAAAGTGGTACGGCAATCCTATCCTAGAAGTCATGTTGTTGGACAACAGCAAACCTACAAACTACGATGAAACTATTATGAGCCCACATTCCAAAAATGGCTTGAGGCCATGAAATCTGAGATAGGATCCATGTATGTGAACAAAGTGTGGACTTTGGGGGATTTTCCTGATGATTGACAAGCCATAAAGAATAAATGGATCTTTAAGAGGAAGATGGACGCTGACGGTAATATCATTGTCTACAAAACTCGACTTTTTGCAAAAGGTTTTTGACAAGTTCAAGGTGTCGACTATGATGACACTTTCTCACCCGTAGCGATGCTTAAGCTTGTCTGAATCATGTTAGCAATTGCCGCATTTTATGATTATGAAATCTGGCAAATGGATGTCAAAAAACCTTGCATTCCTTAACGGGTTTCTTGAGGAAGAGCTGTATATCATGCAACCGAAAGTTTTTGTCGATCCTAAAGGTGCTACAAAGTATGCAAGCTCCAGCTATCCATCTATGGACTGGTGCATGCATCTCGGAGTTGGAATATATGCTTTCAGGAGGTGATCAAAGCATATGGTTTTATACAGACTTATGGTGAAGCATGTATTTACAAGAAAGTGAGTGGGAGCTCTGTAGCATTTCTGATATTATATGTGGATGACATATTGCTGATTGGAAATGATATAGAATTTCTGGATAACATAAAAGGATACTTGAATAAGAATTTTTCAATGAAAGACTCGGTGAATCTTCTTACATATTAGGCATCAAGATCTATAGAGATAGATCAAGACGCTTGATAAGATTTTCAATGAGTACATACCTTGATAAGATTTGAAGGAGTTCAAAATGGATCAGTCAAAGAAGGAGTTCTAGCATGTATTGTAAGGTGTGAAGTTGAGTAAGACTCAAAGCCAGACCACGGCAAAAGATAGAGATAGAATGAAAGTCATTCCCTATGCCTCAGCCATAGGTTCTATAAAGTATGCCATACTGTGTACTAGACCTATTGTGTACCTTGCCCTGAGTTTGACAAGGGGTACAATAGTGATCCAGGTGTATATCACTGGAAAGTGGTCAAAATTATCTTTAGTTACCTAAGAGGACTAAGGAAATATTTCTTGGTTATGGAGGTGATAAAGAGTTCGTCACAAAGGGTTACGTCGATGCAAGCTTTGACACCGATTTGGATGACTCTGAGTCTCAATCTGGATGCGTATTGAAAGTTGGAGCAATTAGCTAGAGTAGCTCCATGCAGAGCATTGTAAACATAGAAATTTGCAAAATACATACGGATCTGAATGTGACAGACCCGTTGACTAAACTTCTCTCACAAGCAAAGCATGATAACACCTTAGTAAACTCTTTGGGTGTTAATCACATGACGATGTGAACTAGATTATTGACTCTAGTAAACACTTTGCGTGTTGGTCACATGGCGATGTCAACTATAGGTGTTAATCACATGGCGATGTGAACTAAATTATTGACTCTAGTGCAAGTGGGAGACTGATGGAAATATGCCCTGGAGACAATAATAAAATGATTATTATTATATTTCCTTAATCATGATAAGGGTCTATTATTCATGCTAGAATTGTTATTGACCTAAAACTTAAATACATGTGTGGATACATAAACAAATACCGTCTCCCTAATGAGCCTCTACTAGACTAGCTCGTTGATTAAAAGATGGTTAATGTTTCCTAACCATAGACATGAGTTGTCATTTGATAACGGTACCACATCATTAGGAGAATGATTTGATGGAAAAGACCCATCCGTTAGCTTAGCATATGATCGTTCAGTTGATTGCTATTACTTTCTTAATGTAAAATACATATTCCTTCGACTATGAGATCATGCAACTCTCGGATACCGGAGGAATGCCTTGTGTGCTATCAAACATCACAACGTAACTGGGTGATCATAACGATTCTCTACAGGTATCTCCGAAGGTGTCTGTTGAGTTGGCATGGATCGAGATTAGGATTTTTTTCAGTCCGTGTATTGGAGAGGTATCTCTGGGCCCTCTCGGTAATACACATCATGAGAAGCCTTGCAAGCACAGTGACTAAGGAGTTAGTTACGAGATGATGTATTATAGAATGAGTAAAGAGACTTGCCGGTAACGAGATTGAACTAGGTATGAAGATACCGACGATCGAATCTTGGGCAAGTAACATACCGACAGACAAAGGGAATTACGTATGTTGTCATAAGGTTCGACCGATAAAGATATTTGTAGAATATGTAGGAACCAATATGGGCATCCAGGTTACGCTATTGGTTATTGACCGGAGAGGTGTCTCGGTCATGTCTACATCATTCTCGAACATGTAGGGTCCGCACGCTTAACATTCATTGACGATATAGTATTATATGAGTTATGTGAGTTGATGACTGAATGTTGTTCGGAATCCCGGATGAGATCACAGACATGAGGAGGAGCTCCGAAATGGTCCAAAGGTAAAGATTGATATATAGGACGATAGTATTTGGTCACCGGAAAGGTTTTGGAAGTACCGGGTATTTTATTGGGGTGTTGGAAGGGATTCCGGGAGGCCACTGTCAAGCGATGGGATTTATGGGCCAAAGGGGGAAGCACACCAGCCTACAAGGGGGCTGGTGCGTCCCCTCCACCCCTTGCGCATGCACCAAAGAGGGAGGGAAGGAAGGGGGCGCCCCAAAGGCAGCCATCCCCCCTTTCCCGCCCCCCATGCACAAATATCACTACAAAAAAAAGACACATCCGTGACATTTTGGGATGAACGAAATAAAAAATTGTCATACATATGACACTTCTATGACGATAATTGTGACAAAACCCAGTATCATCATAAATGTGGTGGGCTCCTACTTCTATGACAAAAAATCATGATAGAAAATGGGCTTTTTCGTCCTGGGCGGGCCGGAGACGAAGCTGCATGACATTCTTTGGGCCGTCCATGACGGAAAAAACTGCAGTCGAAGCGAGGGGGAGGAAAATTTCGAGGAGTTCCCGGTTACGGTGGGAGGCCGGGGGCCGAGCGATGAGTGTTTCTCTCGTACACGTATGCGCGTGTGTGCGAGGCATTGGCTCTAACTGAACCCGAGTGAGGCGTTGGGCTCTAACTGAACCCGAGCGATTGCACTGCAGGCTACGCGTTACTGAACCCGAGCGATCGATCGATGGCTGTTAACTGAACCCGATGGAGAGATTCATTCGCTACTGCTGCTAACTAAAGCCGATCGATGCTGCCTCTGGGATGAACAGTGAGCGTTGCGGGGGGTTTGGATGAACAGTGAGCGGTGGCGTTGCCTCTGGGTGAATAGGACCCCGTGGTGTGGTGGAGGGCTGGATGAACAGTAGACAGTGGAGGGGTGCCCGTGGAGGGGTGGTTGAACAGGACCCCGTGGTGTGGAGGGCTGGATGAACAGTAGATGGTGGAGGGGTGCCCGTGGAGGGGTGGTTGAACAGTAGCCGGTGGAGTAGCACGCGGTGAAGGCTAGATGAACAGGAGCCCGTGGAGGCTGGAGGAGGTCGACGGTAGCCCATGGAGGCTGGAGCAGGTCGACAGTGGAGATGAATAGTATCCCGTGGAGTCCCGTTTTGCGGTACGCCACACCCCTCCCGATGAACAAGACCCCCGTTTCGACCGTAGCGCTCCAACACAAGTCCGTTTCGTCTGTTTTGTGGTACACCACACCCCTCCCGATCAACAGGACCCCTGTTTCGACCGTAGGAGGTTCGTTTCATCTGTTTTGTGGTACGCCACACCCCTCCCGATCAACAGGACCCTTGTTTTGACCGTAGGAGATCCATTTCCTTCGTTTTGCGGTACGCCAGACCCCTCCCGATCAACAGGACCCCGTTCCGAATGTAAGAGGTCCGTTTCCTCTGTTGTGCGGTACGCCAGGCCTTGTTTCCATCGCTTGTTCCGTCCAAGCCCTCCCGATGAACACGACCACGCATTCCGTTCCGACCCAGCCGGTTGGCTCCCATGCATTCCGTTAGCTCCCGATGAACATGACGCATTCCGTTGCCTCCCCATGAACACAACGCATTCCGTTGCCTTCCCATGAACACGACGACGATGTTGTTTCTCCGTTCCGACCCAGCCATGTACACGAGCCCTGGCCGTACGTATGCGCGAGTAGGCGTTCGAGACCCCGCCCATATGTACATATACGTGGCCGTATTTTCTTTCTTGCACCCTGGCCGCTGTACGTACGTGTACATGCTACGTGCGCGCCTCTACTACGACACGTACACGCCTCTACTACGACACGTGCGCGCCTCTACATCCACCAGTATATATGTACGTACATGTTCGCGACCAGAATGACAACGCTACGTATGCTTCGACCAGGTGGGTCCCGACTGTCAGGAACTTCCTTGCGTGCGAAGATGTAGTTGGTGGGTCCCAGTAGTCAGGGGGGCGAATCGTTTTTTTGCCCGGACGCACTTCCTTGCGTGCAAAGATGTAGCTGGTGGGTCCCAGCAGTCAGGGGGCGAATTGTTTTTTTTTGCCCGGACGCACTTCCTTGCGTGCGAAGATGTAGCTGGTGGGTCCCAAAAGTCAGGGGGAAACATTTTTTTCGTGAAATACGATGGCCCGTCCGGTGGGTCCCCGCTGTTAGGTGGAGGAATCATTATTTCGCGTGTAATAAGGAGGCACTTCCTTGCTACGGTCGTGGACCCAGCAGTCAGCCTCTCCACATATAGTCCATGTCCGATGGAAGTCGTTCCTTGACCATGTTGACCACGCCGCGCCGAGAGCACCACGGCGGTGGACGACAGCGAGGGCTAGGAAGGAGACGACTCGGAGCCGGGGAAGACGCAATAGTGGATGCCCACGCGAAGAGAAGTACGAGGGTTCACTAGTTCGGCTACGGCGTGAGGCTGCTATCGCCGCAGAATAACAGGGGGTGTGGGTGAGTAGAGGGATGGCCTAGCCAGCGGTGGGAGTAGTAGGGGGCAGTGAGGCCTCCGCGGCATCACAGCCAGCCACGGGAGGCAGGAGCACGCGGCACCACCAGCGCTGGTTTGGGCGGCTGGAGCAAGAAGACCAGAGGTTGAAGAAGCACTACCGCCGTTGGATGAACATCGTACGGTAACAGGAGCTAGAATCATTCATATTGACTAAGTTGGCAAAGCCCTTCGTCCCCGTCAACTTGGTAGGCCCACAAGTCAGCCTCCCAGTATGCTGGGTTCCAGCTGGCAGGGAGAATATTCATTTTTCTGTGCGTAATAAGGAGCCACTTCCTTGCATGCGAAGATAGCTGGTGGGTCCGACATGTCAGCGGGGGGCACGTTATTTTCACGAAATACAGAGGCCCTTCCAGTGGGTCCCAGATATCAGGTGGAGGAATCATTATTTTGCGCGTAATAAGGAGGCATTTCCTTGTGTGCAGCCGTGGACCCAGCTGTCAGCCTCTCCATGCACAGTCTACTTCCAATGGTGTCGTTTATTGACCACGTTGACCACGCCGCGCCGAGCGCATCCAAGATGGTGGACGACGGTGAGGCCCTGGATAGCAACGAGCCGGAGATGGGAAGACGCGGGAGTAGAGTCGCAGACGGAGAGGTGTACGAGGGTTAACTGGTTCTAGTGCGGTGTGGTTCGGCAGTCGGTGGAGAAGAACAGGAGGTGTGGAGGGGTGGAGGGATGGTCTGGCCAACGGTGGATTAGCGTTTCATAGCGAAGCGTGCTAAGCAGAGCTGCTAGCAGCAGGAGGCGGGAGGTGGTCCCGGCAGCACTAGAGGAAGAAGACGAGAGATTGAAGATGGATGCCGGTCATTGGATGTAAATCCAATGGCTAACATGTCAGAATCATTTATTGACTAAATTGACAACGACTTGCGTTGACTTCGACCTATTGGCCCACATTTCAGCCTCCAAAAATGTGGCACGTATTCAACCCATTTTTTCAGAATTTACAGTCTTTTTTTGCGTGATAGAATTTACAGTCAATTTGATCTTTTTTTCAATTATAGCCATTAGCTGGGCTGGGTGAACAAATAATGTAGCGCCCATGCGGCCCATTTATTTTATTTCCTAAAAAATTACAGGACATTTGCACTTTCTCGAAATACACGATTTTGCTGGGCTGATTCTAATTATAATGTTGGGTTGGGCCATCAATGTTATAAAAAATAAAAAGGGGCTGAGCATTTTGTTATAAATATATTTAAATAATAAGTGATATTATTACATTCGTCCTTAAATCTTACCAAGCTTTTGTACACAATCACTAGGATTTTCGTGCCAAAACAATCCAGGATTTTATTTGTTAAGAAACTATTTTTATAAGTTAATAAGATGTGGGATATTGTTTTCTTACATATGTAAGTATCTGTTAAATATATGATGACAATAAAAATAATATATAATAACATATAAAATAATTTAAATATATATAATATAGTTAGAAGGGAAACATAAGTTGGACCTGGCGTTCCTATTCTTATATAGAAAAATAGAACAGACCTCTGCGTTTTCTTCAAAAAAATACATAAATTGGGCTGCCAAAAATAAAACCTCGGATGGGAGGTCCATAGGCCAGTCGAGACATGACGGCCCTAAGAAAATACAAACAGGCCTATGGACCTCCCATCCGAGGTCGTGGGCTGCGCATGTTAAAAATGAAAGCCTAGACGAGGCAGCCCAAAACCACGTCCAACACTTGCCAAAACTCCATCCCTCGTTTTCTCTGTGTTTTGCACACTCGACATTGTGTGGGCATTTTGACTGTGCATCATATGAAGTTGTGCTATGCATGAATGTTGATCAGCATGATGTTAACTGGCTGGTAGTTCCATTTTCGACCATGAATAAAACTTCCAACATGATGTTAACCCTATTTGAAAAGGCCATGTTAATATAAATGCTTTGCCTCTGAAAGTTGCAGTTTCTTATCTGAAACTGAACTTGCAGTTTCTTTTCTGAAACTGAAACTTGCACTTTCTTCTCTGAGAATCACATTATCTGCACTTTTATACTCCTATGAAACTACATTTTTTAAGTGCTACTCTAGAATTCATAAAATACTTCATATGCTCAATACTGCAAATCTGAAATTCAAAAGACATTCATATCTGAAAGTACTCTCAAAATACACAACACAAAACACAATTCACAACCTGCAAATACTGACAACCCTAAGCTCCTCCTGACAATTCACAAACTGCCCGACTATTGGGATGGGGGGGCCCTCCTATTCCTCAGCGGCAGACAGCCGCCCCGTGAGACGATGTGAACGGCGAGGGAGACGATGGCGGGGAAGCGTCGTCGGGCCAACTGCTTTTCTCCTCTTGCAGTGGGGTTCGGTCGACGAAGACTCCACCGGTCGCTCTGGCAGGAACCCCTCACAAACGGCACCCTGTAGATGCTCGATCCTTCAATCTTTGGTGGATGCTCCATCTGGGATCGATACTCCCACCACTTCTCCCTCACGATCGGATTCGGTGAATCTGTTTGCTCCATGGCCCAGAGGAGCAGCTCTATGTACTCCGGCGCGACTCCCTCCGGGAGTATCGCTGCCTTTTCGCTCTGTTGCAGATATTTGGCCATGGATGTCGCCGTCGCCGCTAGTTGGTCCTTGTTGTCAAACCAAGACTGTATGTCCAACATCCTAGCTAGCTTCACAGGGTCGGCGTCTGCGATCCTCACGTATCGGTTATACTCCGCCATCGATCGACTTCTCCACATCACCTTCACTCGCCGGCGGTGGTTTTTGAATGGAAGAGGAGAGGAGCAGCGCTGGTTTCGGATTAGAACGGGAGAGGAGCGACACTGGTTTTGGACTGGAACAGGAGAGGAGGGGCGGTGGTTTTGAAATGCAAGAGGAGAGGAGCGGTGCTGCATTTAGATTGGAACAGGAGAGGAGCGGCAGTGGTTTAAGAGGAGAAGAGCGGAAGAGCGGCACTGGTCTTGGAAGTATTTTTTTGTTGTTTTGCGTATTTTGGGTCAATGTTTGACCACGTACTGTATTTGACAAGCAAAATGTGAATGCATGTCACCAAAAATTTTATGTGCGAAAATCATGGTCAATTATGACCCAGAATAAAAGGGAGACTAGTTAATGTGGGGTCGCTTTCTTAATTGAAGGGTAAATTGATTTTGATTTTGATCCAGTCATAGCGCACTGGCCCTCTCGTCCAATCCTAAATCACTGCCGCACGCTCCTCTCCCTCTTCTCCATTGCAAAACCACCTCCTCTCCTCTCCATCATCTCCATTCCAAAACCACCGTCTCGCCTCTCCCTCTTCTGATCTTCTCCATTGCAAAACCACCTCCTCTCCTCTCCATCATCTCCATTCCAAAACCACCATCTCGCCTCTCCCTCTTCGGATCTTCTCCATTGCAAAAAACCACCTCCTCTCCTCTCCATCATCTCCATTCCAAAACCACCGTCTCGCCTCTCCCTCTTATGATCTTCTCCATTGCAAAACCACCTCCTCATGCACGTGGCCCGGAGGCGCAGTTGTCGTCATTTAGATCTGAAGCGCCGGATTATAACATATAACACGGAAAAATGCCACATGACAAGAAATAATAACCTCACTTCCCAAAGGAGACAAAATGAATCCCGACGGAAAAACTAGACGAGGAACAAAGCTCAAATTAAATATAAACTCATAGAAAAGGGGTCCATCGATAGATGTCCTAATTAACATAGCCGGCTTGACCTAGATGGCAGCCGAGTAGTCATTGTTCGTGCATGTGCCCCCAATGACTAGCCCAACTCAGTTGTCGCTGTTTAACCCTCGCAGTGATCCAAAGCACATGACACCTAATTTTGCGAGATGACATGAAACCTTTTTTAAGATTTCTCACCACAACTACAACCATGTACAACACAGCCTGCACGATATGTAGACGATAGCCAATCCAAGCGTGTCTGCTGGAGTCTGGTCACATGCATGGACGAACTGATCTTCCGTGTCTTGCAGGGATCGTCCAGGAACCAATGTAGTACAACACTTCTCTAGTACTATCGCTCGTCTCCCTCTTCTATTAAGTCCCCCGACTTGCGGGGTCGGGGAGTGTGCCTATGGTCGGTTCTCAATTGCCATCCCACATGTGTGTGCAAACGCAATATGAAGCGCGTTCCATTCGGAGAGCAGCATGCCAGACCGACCGACCATCTGGGGTGCGACGCAAACGCGACGGGCGTGTTGTATAATCCGTACATGTGTACCGTTGTTTTCTAGACGCTTTGCTCCATGGCGCGGGCACAATCCATGGATACAAAATTAGTATACTGTATACTATTTAAAAGTCAAGGGCGGGGCTTTTCCTGCGCGGTAGGAGGCGGGGCAGTTCCGCCTAGTCGGTTCGACAGAAACGCGAGAAGACGAGGGAGTAGGCTGCTGCAAACGTAGGGCTGTGTGATTTGATAGCGAGTTACTGCTAGACAGGTGGGCGCCATGATTTTACTTGCCATTATCATTTTAACTATGGTGCTACGACCGGCGTGAGTCTCCCAATTCCTGACCACCTCCATTACGAAGAAAGAGATAGACAGGAGTAAAAAAATACACTTATAGCCAACCTTATAGCCAACCTTGTTGTAGTATGAGTGACTAAGTGATGACTATGTATGACATGCGAACATCAGATAGCCTAACGCACCGTGTTAAATCTCCAAGGGCGCGACCGCGCGAGCGACGCGACGGTCGTGGTAGGCGTGACCATGATACGGGCTGCTGGCAGCCCTTGGATGTGAGATCAAACGGTCACATGCTAAGTTGCTGAAAATTTGCAGAATAACCCTCCAGGATAGGATATTCACCCATAGGTCTAGAATCACGCCATGCAACCATTCGATCTTAGATCCAAGGGCTCCCAGAAGCCCGTATCATGGGAGAATGGAAAGCCACTACCCTGCCGTTTGCACACTGGCAGTTCGCTCCTACTCGTCCCCGCATGTCCTTCAATACTACGGCGGTTTGCTCCTAGTTGTCCCGTCCATTCATATTACGGTAGTTCCACTAATCCTAACCCTCCTCGCAAATCCATGGCGTCCCAAATATCCATGATCGGCGGTGAGTACAAGGTTAGAACCATCACCGGCGATGAGTTCGACGTCATCTACACCCGTTCTTCCGTGACGGTGAAAGGATGCCTTTCTCGCTTCAGACGCATGTTCGAAAACTCAGAAGATGAGTGGGTCGCTGGGCTAGATATTGAGTACACCACAGTCCTAGGACCAGAGAAGAATCTAAAGGACGAAGAGTGGAAGAAGCCCGCTGTGATCCAGGTTTGCGTACATAATGTTTGCTTGGTCTACCACATATGCCATGCCGGTGTTGAGTGCCAGGATTTAAGAACTTCCTCAAGGACAAAATAGTGAAATTTGTTAATATAGACTTTAAGAACGATAGGGATGTCCTGCGTCGGATAGGTCTCATTGTAGGCAACCCCTTCAACCTCCAGAAGAATCGGCTGGTGTCCTCTCGTCAGCCTTCAATGCTGACCCCGGCAGGAGCCATGGTTCATCCTTCATACGGTAAACTGGAGAAACCTCCATACATGTTTCATCGTCATGCATGGCACCGGAATGTGCTAGATATAGACCACATCAACTACGCTGCAATGGATGGCTACCTTTGCTTCAATATCTACAAGGGTTGGATGAAGAGCAACAGCCAAGTGTGCGGTTAATGCAAAGAAGTATCGGCCAAGAGGAAGAGGGACAAGGACAAAGTCGAGGACGTGGACGAGGACTCCGAGTAAGGTGGCAGTGTTGTTGCTCATGGTGGTTCTAATGAAGTGTCTACTGGAATCGTTGCAAAGTTTAATTTCAGGTGTGCTTAATTTAATTTGAGGGGTGTGTTGTGCTGAGCCCCTAGCAGAACTATGTTATGTTTCTTCTTGTTACTTTAACTCTTCAGTACGTACATACTAGTATTTCTTACATTTCATCTTTTAGTTGGTATAGTACTACCACTCGTTTCTTCACATTCTATACGTACAATATATATGGCCAACATCATATAGCGAGCAGTTTAGTTGTCAAAGAATTTCAGGGTGCTTAGTTTTGTCAAAGAATTCCAGGATGCTTAGAGGGTGCTTGGATCCAAGGGACTTATTTTAGTCTGACTAAAAATAGTCTCTTTAAGAGGCTAAAGTTCCAAGCACCCCTTACTAAAGAGGGGCTAAAACTAGTCTTGAGGCCAAAATATTTTAGTCAGGGGTACCCCTACTAAAATGTGGATTAGTCCTCTCTCTACTCATTTAACTCCTCTCCTTTAACACAGGAAAGTTCTGGATTGGAGGGTTTGGAGGATAATAAATGCTCATTAACTTGATTTTAGCCTTTTTAGTATTTGGATCCAAGCATGGGTGAGGCTAGCATATTTTAGTCCCACTACTTTTAGTCATGGGACTAAAACATATCTAAGCACCCTCTTAGTTTTTTTTGAGGGTGGGTTGTGCTGGACACCATTATTGTGACTAGCCTTTTTAATAGTACTATATGCATAATTTGGCGACGAGCGCTCTCTATATGTACCACCTTTTTTTAATTTCAAGTTTTGCTCCATGGTGCAATCCATCGATACTACTACTGTACAAAAGTATACATTTTTTAAAAGGCTAGAGGGCGGGGCAGTCTAGCTTGGTCGGTTTCACGAGAGGCGAGGGCCTTTGTGATTTGACAGCTCATTACAGCTGGAAGGCAGGGCCTTGTGATTTGACTGCTCGTATAAATGCACCAACGACCTGATCAAGGAGGAGCAAAGAACCGTGCGGTATACTCAAGTTTTCCACTGGAGTAGTACTGCGACGGAGGAGCACGAAACACGGCAGCCCAGTGCCATATGGCGATAAAAAATGATCTAATTTGCTAGTCATCTCATTATTAGCATTGTTCTATTCATGCCTCGCAGAGAACGTGACACGTGCGGCGAAACACCCGAAGCAAAATATGAAACACAGGAGCAAAAGAAGAAGGAAGATTATCACCCCAAATGATCTAATTCGCCGCGAAGTCCTAACTGCTTCTCCACGACCTCCATCTCCTTGCGCGTCTCCTCCGCCATCTTCTTCATTATGTCCATGACGCGGGATTTCTCGACGCGAGCCTTCATCGTCTGTTCCACGGCCGCATTACGTACCTTGACAGCAGCCGGGTGCCCGATGCGGAGCTTCGCCAACTCCTCCTTCTGTTCCATGACGAGGGCCTGCAGCATCTTCATCGAGGAACTACTATTCTCATGCAGCTTCTTCCAGCTGGCGTTCTTCTCTTTCAACAGGTCGATCTCGTGGCAGAGCTTCGCCTTGTCCTCCTGAAGTCGCAAGATTTCGCTGGTCGCCTTCTTCTCTGAGGCAATGCTCTTCTTAAGCAGCATCACCAAGCCGGCGGTCAACTCCCCCTGCTAATTGAGCTCAGCGGGCATGTCTTCGAGGCTCTCCTTCAGCAACTCCATCAAGCCTTGGATGAACTCCTTCTGCTTATTGAGGTGCTTATTGAGCTGATCGGGCATGCCGTCGAGGGATAATGACTCCGGCTCCACCGGCTCGGCATGTTCGCCTTCGCGGCTAGGGCGCTCCTGGGAGCCATCGCCTGCCTGTGAGAGATCTTTCGAGGTCTCTGCATGGCGGCGAGCCCTCTTTTTTTTCTGCAGCCTTGGTTGCCGCTCCCTTGTTACGTGTAGTTCTCGACCTAGAGCTCTGCTCATCGGCCATGGCAACGACGGACGAAGAAGAAGCACTTATGAGCAGGAAAGGTAGAGTAATTTTTGGTTAGGTAGTTCCCCTTTTTATAACCTAAGTACTAGCACTTGTACTAATACCTGCATAGTGGGAACACATTCAGGTTTGGTACGTACTAGTAGGTGTGAGCAGGATTTCGAATGTAATGGGAACAAGATAAAGATTAATTGATGGTTTTGGTTTCGAGGCCCGAAACGTCTCCTGATGAGTTTAGCGGAACATAAATTTCAAGTACTACACTGCTCAAATGCATAAATATTATGTTACTGTCAAAAATTGGCACAAAATATGAAGGAGACCAATGGAAGTACTACTAGCAACCCACGATTTAACTACTCGCATGCGCGCAGTGGAGTAATAATGTATTTCTTCTGCCCTCACGTCCACTCAATTTGCATGCGCTGTATTAATTAACCATCAATCAAGTGAACGACTTTACACGCATCAAATTATCGCATGGGGTGGATCTTGGTACAAAATTGCGTCCGCCCGTGTACCCGCGTGTGCATGCGAGGGAATGAGTGAGTGCCCGGCGTGCGTGCACATCTTCGCTTCGTGCATGTGTCGCCAGTATGGCTCAGGGAGGACGAGTACATTCTTCTGGAACCAGCAGCACGTCACTGTGATCAATCCACGCAAGGAGGTCGCGACAACGCCTCCACATGTGCCACGTGGCTTCCTGAACTATAATAGAGACACTGTGTAGCGTGCCATTGGTATTCTAATTTACGTGTTTTGCACATACTCGAAGTACTAGTAAGGTACACGTGCATTGCACGCATCAGATTTTGCAACCAAATTATGAATAAATACCACACTATAGCATGTAAGCTCTGAGTCATATATGCCTGATGTATCCCTTCGTTTAATTCTTATAGTTCATCTCATTCAGAATCAATTAGTTTTTATAGAAAAGCTAAGAACGAGGGAATAGGAAAAACATGGGATTATAGTGGAATGTTGTCTTGAATCCTACAGGATTGTACGAGTGTTTGATTGTGCATAGAAAAAACGCATAATTCTTTCAAAGAGGTTTGAGTGGATGGGATGTTTCCTATGAAATCTAGTGCAAATGAATCATATGGAAAAATTCCTATGGTTTACAATCCTATGAATCAAACAATCAAGATAGGAAAAATTCCTAATGATTAGAATCCTCCAAAATTCCTTTCCGAATCCTTTGAATCAAAGAATCCCTTAATCTATTTTATGATTCATGGAATTGTGCGTTGTAAAGCATAAAGTAAAAACAAATAATGGCAATTCAACTAGAAAAAAAGTTTGGGCAGTTATGATACGGAAGATTCTAGAACAAAAGAGAACCACTATTGTTTTGAGGTTTGTGCATTATGCTTAAGTTCAACCATGGAGTCTGCTTGATTGTACATGTGGCAGAATCCGGTGGGGGGCTACAAGATGGTGCGAGGGGCCGAGTGGAGGGAGACTATGAAGGAATGCACAAGTGCGAGATCGATATTTAGAGAGAGGGTGTAACTCCCTGTATGTAACTTACCATATTTGTATTCGAACTCTTGCCATTTTCGGCTCTAGGTTATGATATTTCCCTCGTGGTTGGGTTTTGTCTTTGTTTTGCATTTTGTTCATGTCATGCATCTCATATCATGTCATCATGTGCATCGCATTTGCATACATGTTCGTCTCAAGCATCCGAGCATTTTCCCCGTTGTTCGTTTTGCATTCCAGCACTCCTACGTCCTCCGACGTCCCCTTTTGTCTCTTTTCGTGTGCAGGTGTTAAACTTTCTCGGAAATGGACCGAGACTTGCCAAGTGGCCTTGCTACACCACACGTAGACCGCCTGTCAAGTTTCGTGCCATTTGGAGTTCGTTTGATACTCCAACGGTTAACCGAGGAACCGTAAAGGCCTCGTGTGTGTTGCAGCCCAACATCCCTCCAAAGTGCCCAAAACCCATCCAAAACCCCTCCATCCTCTCGGTCGTTCGATCACGATCGCGTGGCCAAAAATCACACCTCATTTGGACTCTCCTAACTCCCAGAATCTATAAATAGACCTTCCCCTCTGAAATTCGCGGTCCAGAAACCCTAGCCCTGCTCCTCCGCGCCGCCGGACACGTCCGGTCCGCACCGGACGAAAATCACCGCCATGCCCAGACGAATGGCGCGCTGCCACCTGTCCCTGCGCCGCTCCCACCGCTGTCGGCCCACCGGGCCCAAAGCGAGCCCGTGAGGCCCATCGCCTCCGTGCCGCCGCCCGTGTCCTCCCGCTCCCAGCGCCGCAATCCTCTGCCCGACCGGCGTTCGTCGCTGCGCCGCCGCCTAACTTCCTCCCGCTGGCCGCCTCCCGCACGCTGCCGCCACCGCCTTCATGCCGCCCGCCGCCCGCACTCCGGCGCCGCCCTCTCCGTCCGGACGCGCCACCCAAGCTCCGCCGGCGCCCGCGCCAGCGTCCCGGCGACCGAACGCGCCCCCTCGCCGGCGAGCTGCTCCCTCCTCCGACCTCCTCCATCAACTCCGTCATGCCTCAAAGTCTGCGCCACCCAGATCTAGATCTGAGCAAACCCTAGAGTTGACCCGTTTTCCTCTAAGTCTTTTTCTGCATATTTTTTATCCATGTTCATCGCATCATAACTCTGTCATTGTAGCTCTGTTTTGGGCGTGTGATATATCAAATTGTTTATTAGGATGTCCTCTTCATTTTGTTCCATTGCACCATGCTTGTTTGAGTCCATCTTGATGCCTAAAATGCTGTTGCAAGAGTGCTATAAAATGTTAGTTCCTGTTTCTTATCAGATTATGAGCATTTGTCATTTTTGCCATGATTATTATGTGCCTCATATGAACTTGAGCCCTACATGTGTTTTGGGCTATGCCATGCCATCTTTACAGGGGTGTATGCCATGTATTTTTGTGATCAATGTGGTGACTAGAACAAGAATGCAAAGTAGCTCTCGTGATGTTACTGATTTTAGGGACTTAGAATTCTACTAAGTCATTTCCCTGATGTTATTTTTATGCCACGTATTCATGTTGCTACAAAGAGATCCATGCCTCTTTTGAGTATGTTCAGTAAGGATGATTTGGGCATATGGTTGTTCTCTATCCATACATGTCTCTGTTTGCATTTATGGAGTACCATAGCATGACTCAATCTTGCTCTACTTTTGCTATAAAATGTTCCTGGCAGATTGTTTATGTGTTAATCAATTTTGCCAAGGTTGTTGTAGTTGATCCATGCATGTTATGAGTTTGTTCTTGCCATGTTTAGTTTCTTGATCATGTCTTCTTGCTGGGTGTATGCTTAGTTTGTCATGCAATGCCTTGTGTTGAGTGCATCAAGCTCGCCTACATGCCTACGTAACACTGTTTTTGCCATGTCCAGTTTTTCTGCCAAGTCTGAATCTGTTTACGGAACTTGCTATGTTTACATGGGTGCCATCATGTTTTCTGTGCCCTTTTGGCTTATGGTCAGTAAGGGACTTTTGTTATATGCTTTTAGTAGATTCATGCCATGCCTTGAATTACTATGATCTAATCCTGTAGCATGTTGTTATCTTGCTCTAAACATTGCTTCCTGATGTTAAATCCTGGCATGTTAGTTTTTTCACTAAGTCTGTGATGCTGTTATCTTTTGCACTTTTGCCATGCTTGTTTGAACCTGATATTGTGTGATTTAGCCGTAGCTTAGTGTTCATAATTTGTCAAGAATCTCGAGTAGATCACTTCCATGTGATTTGTTGCTATGTTAGTGTGTAGTAGCTTAGTTTCTTGTTGCATTCTAGATGGCATCGTGTTGTTAATCGCAGATTTCTGCCATTATTGTTTTGCTTGCCATTTGCAAACCGTGCATCCGATTCCGGTGATCCTTATATCGATTTCGACCGAAATCAACTCATCTTTCCAGCGGCGCACTTGGTTTGACAAGTTGAGGCCTGGTTAAATCTTTTCCTTCCAGAGCACGCATATGCATTGCATATTACATCATGCATATCATGCCACGTTTTGCATCATGTTGCTTGTGCATTGCACCGTGGTTGATTGTGTTTCCCTTGCTTGTGTTTCTTGCTTTGGGTAGAGCCAGGAGACGAGTACGCGATCGAGGAACCCATTGAGTATGCTTACGAGGATCAAGCTAACGTCAACTCGGAGAACTTTGCAGGCAAGATGACCATACCCAAGAAATCACTTCTATCTTTGCTTGCTATTTGCTTGTGCTATTGCTATGCCGCGATACCTACCACCTGCTAAATCATGCCTCCCATATTGCCATGTCAAGCCTCTAACCCACCTTGTCCTAGCAAACCGTTGTTTGGCTATGTTACCGCTTTGCTCAGCCCCTCTTATAGCATTGCTAGTTGCAGGCAAAGATTGGAGTTTGTTCCTTGTTGGAACATGTTTATTGTTGGGATATCATTATTATATCTTGTTTACTTTAATGCATCTATATACTTGGTAAAGGGTGGAAGGCTCGGCCTTATGCCTAGTGTTTTGTTCCACTCTTGCTGCCTTAGTTTCCGTCATACCGGTGTTATGTTCCTTGATTTTGCGCTCCTTACGCGGTTGGGTTATAATGGGAACCCCCTTGACAGTTCGCCTTGAATGAAACTCCTCCAGCAAGGCCCAACCTTGGTTTTACCATTTGACACCTAAGCCTTTTTCCCTTGGGTTCCGATGACTCAAGGGTCATCTTTATTTTAAACCCCCGGGCTAGTGCTCCTCTGAGTGTTGGTCCAACCTGTCAGCAGTCGGTGGCCACCAGGGGCAACTCTGGGTTGGCCTACCGGAATCTTGGACAATCTGGTGTGCCCTGAGAACGAGATATGTGCAGCTCCTATCGGGATTTGTCGGCACATTCGGGGGGTTTTGCTAGTCTTGTTTTACCATTGTCGAGATGTCTTGTAACCGGGATTCCGAGTCTGATCGGGCCGTCCAGGGAGAAGGAATATCCTTCCTTCACCATGAGAGCTTGTGATGGGCTAAGTTGGGATACCCCTGCAGGGTTTTGAACTTTCAAAAGCCGTGCCCGCAGTTATGGGCAGATGGGAATTTGTTAATATCTGGTTGTAGAAAACCTGACACTTAACTTAATTAAAATGAATCAACCACGTGTGTAGTCATGATGGTCTCTTTTCGGCGGAGTCCGGGAAGAGAACACGGTCTCGTGTTATGCTTGAACGTAAGTAGTTCTAGAATCACTTCTTGATCTTATAGCTTCTCGACCGTGCTTTGATTCTCTTCTCGCTCTCATTTGCGTAAGGTAGCCACCATATATGCTAGTGGTTGCTGCAGCTCCACCTCACTACCTTTTCCTACCCATGAGCTTAAATAGTCTTGATCGTGAGGGTGTGATAATGTTGAGTCCCCGTGACTCACAGATTACTTCCAAAACCAGATGCAGGTGCCGATGATGCCATTCCAGGGGATGCGACCGAACTCAAGTGGGAGTTCGACGAGGATTCATGATGTTACTATGTTTCCTTTCTAGACGATCAGTAGTGGAGCCCAGTTGGGGCGATCGGGGATCTTATGCATTTGGGGTTGTCTTTATTTTGGTTCCGTAGTCGGACCTTGATTGTATTTTGGATGATGTAATGCTATATTTATGTATTGTGTGAAGTGGCGATTGTAAGCCAACTCTGTATCTTTTTCTTATTCAGTACATGGGATGTGTAAAGATTACCCCTCTTGTGACATGCCTACAATGCGGTTATGCCTCTAAGTCATGCTCCGACACATGGGAGATATAGCCGCATCGTGGGTGTTACAAGTTGGTAGTCAGAGCCTTTCCCGACTTAGGAGCCCCCTGCTTGATCGAATCGCTGGCGTTGTTGAGTCTAGAAAAAATGTTTTGAGTCTTATAGGATTATATATATCGGAGAGTAGGATTCTTTTTACTCCTCAGTCCCTTCGTCGCTCTGGTGAGGCCTCCTGATGTAAAGTTTTGACTCTTCTCTTCTCAAATTTCACGAAAATTTTTTAGGATCACGCGTGTATCTTGGAATCGTTCCGATGGTTTTGTGACGAGAACATTGTTCTTGGTGCCTCCTGACATTTAGGTGTGGTGGCAGTGTCCCGGGGAGTTGAGCCCCGAGGTGTTGTCATCACAATTTTATCATTGTAGTTCTGGAATACCTGAGTTTCGCCGACATCGAAAATCTCCTTTATGTAGTTGTTGGTGAGATAACCTCGACGCCACCTAGTACTGGGGTGGGAGTTCGGGAGTATTGCCTTAACTCGTATAACGGATGCTTTTCGAAGGTTGAGGTAAATGATTTCCGAAGGTTTCTTGGTTATGTGTTGAAGGATGGATACAGCTGGATGTAGGATTTTCTAGTTTTGGATGAGATATTATGCTTCCCCTGTATCCCCAACACCTGATTGCCTAACCAGAAAATTTCGGGAGTTTCATAGGTGGGAATTCATGTAGCTCTAGTATTTCTTCCCGTAGATATTTGGTTTGCGATTGGGTAATCCAACCAACTATTTGTTCATGTTCGTACCTTGTTGTTTTATTCATCTACCTCTATCTAAGTGGCTTCTCAAATTTATGGAAGTGTGATCATTTAATTTGGAATTCATTCGTTCATTTTTGTTCAAATGTTAAGGCTATATGTTGCAATTTCGATCCATTGATTCAGCTTGAATATATGTCTGTCAAGATGCTAACGGATGTCACCCTCTTTAGGATGGCTCCTCCAACACGTCAGAATCCGGAACCTCTGCCACCACCTCCACCTCCAGAGGCATGGCAAGCTGCGATGGCCGCTACCAACGCCAACACGCAGATGCTTTTGCAAATCTTGCAAGAGCCTAACCAAGGAAATCAAGGCCATGGCAACAATCAAGTTCAGTTTACTACCCTCAACCAGTTCCTCGCAAACCAACCGAAGTCTTTCAGTAACTGTGTCGAGGCCACAGACGCTGACGATTTGCTCGTGGATATCTGCAAACATTTTGAGTGTAGCAACGTCAGGCCTGAGGACTTTGTCAAGTTTGCTTCATTCCAACTCAAAGACCAAGCTGCTGAGTGGTATCAACAATACAAAGATTCCAGAGGAGGTCGTGTGATTACCTGGGATGATTTCCGCCGAGACATCAAAGCTCACCACATTCCTCAAAGTGTTGTTGAGAGTAAGCGTGAGGAATTCCGCAATCTGAAGCAAGGCAATATGTCTGTTTACCAATACAACATCATGTTCCAGAGGCTCGCTCGTTTCGCCAAGCAAGACGTCCCTGATGAGAAGAGCATGATTTATCAGTTCAGAGGTGGCCTCAGAGAAGATCTGCAACTAGCTCTCGTGCTTTTTCAGCCGAAATAGTATGATGAGTTCTACAACATGGCACTAAAGCAAGAGGCTGCTCAGCTCAAGTGCGATGCTTCTGAGAAGAGAGTCAGGGATGCAACTCCTTCTTCCTCTTCAACTCAAGTGGTAGCTAAGCAGCAAAAGTACTGGTTGCCTCCTCCTCCTCCGTTCCGTCAGCCTTATCAGCAGAAGAGCAAAGGTGGCAATGGATCTTCCCACCCACCCAACCCAGGCTATCAGAACAAACCGCAGTCTCATGCTCCAAGGTCAAGTGCTCCATATCACCATCCACTCTCAGAGGTTACGTGCAACAAGTGTCAGCAGAAGGGTCACTATGCAAACAAATGCTTCAACCAGAGGTGTCTTCCGCCTCCTCCTGTGAGATCTGCCAGCAATGTAGTGGTCAAGCATAATCCCAAGTTTGCAAAGGTCAACATGATGAACGCAGCTCAGGCAGAGGACTCTTTAGAAGTGATAATGGGTAACCTTCATGTTAATGATATTCCTGCAAAAGTTCTTTTTGACACTGGTGCATCACTTAGTTTCATCTCAAGACCATTTGCATCTAAGCATGAGTTGGCTTGACAAGTTTTGCCTAGTTTGTTAGCAGTTGTCTCACCGGGTAAACGCATGAACTCTAATTCCATGGTTCCAGATGTTTCTATCAAGATGGGTGACTACAAATTTTTGGCTTCTCCAACTGTTCTTGGTAACTCGGATATTGATCTAATTCTTGGCATGGACTGGCTTTCTAAGCACAAGGCTCAGCTTGATTGTGCTACCAGGCAGATTCAATTGACACACTCGTTGAGGATGTGATCGTCTTTGCTGCTCGTGATGATACCATTCGACTGTTTTCTCTCAATGAGAAGGGCGAGTTGAATGCCATCTCTCATATTCCAGTTTTTTGTGAATATCAAGACGTCTTTCCAGAAGAGCTTCCAGGAATGCCTCCTCACCAGCCAGTTTAATTCATCATTGATCTTGAGCCTGGCACGGAACCTGTTTGCAAACGTCCTTACAAGCTTGGACCAGAATAGTTGAAGGAGCTGAAGAAACAACTCGATATACAAGAGCGTATGGGTCTGATCCGACCGAGTTCTTCTCCATGGGGTTGTGGTGTTCTTTTTGTCAAGAAGAAAGATGGCACGGACCGACTTTGTGTCGACTAACGTCCATTGAACAAGAAGACCATAAAGAACAAGTACCCACTTCCCAACATCAATGAGCTATTCGAACAACTCAAGGGTGATCAAGTATTCTCCAAGCTTGATATTCGTATGGGTTATCATCAGATTCGCATTCGTAAACAGGATATCCCCAAGACAGCATTCAGAACAAGCTATGGTTCCTATGAATACACTGTCATGTCTTTCGGCCTTGTCAATGCTCCTCCAACATTCTCTCGCATGATGAACTTCATCTTCAACCCTTACACAAATGACTTCGCCTTGGTCTACCTCGACGATATTTTGGTCTTTTCCAAGAACAAGGAGGATCATGCCAAGCATTTGAGTTTGGTGCTGGACAAACTCAAAGAACATCAGTTCTATGCGAAGTTTTCAAAGTGCGAGTTTTGGCTCGATGAGGTTCTCTACCTTGGGAATATCATCTCAGCCAAAGGCATAGCTGTTAATCCTGAGAAGGTGTCTGCAATTGTGAATTGGGAACCACCTCAGAATGTGAAGCACCTCCGCAGTTTTCTTGGGCTCGCAAGCTATTGTCAAAGATTCATTGAGAATTTCTCTAAGATCGCGAAGCCTCTTTCCAACCTTCTCCAGAAGCATGTGAAGTATGTTTGGACGCCTGGATGTGACATCGCTTTCAACACCCTCAAAGAAAAGTTAGTCACAGCTCCAGTTCTGACTCCTCCTTATGAATCCAAACCATTCGAGGTTTTATGTGATGCTTCCCTGCAAGGTCTCGGTGCTGTGTTAATGCAAGAGAAGAAAGTTGTGGCCTATACCTCTCTCCAGTTGAAGCCCAACGAAAAGAACTACCCCACTCATGACCTCGAGTTGGCGGCAGTTGTCCATGATCTTTTAACATGGAGACATCTCTTGTTGGGAAGGAAAGTGGACATCTTTTATCAACTGGTATCAGTTTTCAGGTTGCTCGGTGAGAATTTCCAGTTTTTCCTAGATTAGATTTATTTTCTTACCTATTGTCCATGAAAAAGCCACAAAAATAAGTTAGATCTATCCATCCTTTGTCCAAGCCAGTCTAAGCCTTTGCAATTTTCTATTCGTTGCTTGCATAGTTGAATTATCGGTTGCATCGTCGTGTCAAGTTGCTGGTCTTAGTGTCTAGTTCATTTAGAGTTTCGAGTTCTGTTCACATTAGTCATGCTGCCACTGCATCGTTATCCCTTCTGCTGTCCAGCACCCATCCATCAATTTCCACCACGTGCTACCCATCGTTCATTGTCATAATAATAGTTGAGATCGTTCACATCTTCGGTTGATCCAATCTGCATCTTATCTAGTTTGTTTTAGAAAAGGGGAGAAAAAAAAGAGAGAAAAAAGTTAGAGAAAAAAAAGAAAAAGGAAAAAACGTGAGGGAAAAAAAGAGAGAAGAAATTTTTTTGGATCTATCTAGACTCAATCTCGTAGTTGAATTCGGATTGGAATCTGTTTTGTGCACTGTTCAGTAAAACAGGCATAACTTCCTCATACGAAGTCCATTTTGGCTCCGCGAGTACTCAAATGAAAGCTAGCGACAATCCACATCTAAATAGTTACAGAAGTAAATTCAATATTTCGCACCTCAAAATCGGCTTCTAAATAGATCTTTTTGCCCTCTGAAGTTCACGAACACGGTTTATTCCAGTTTTTTAGGCCAGTTTTAGAATTTTTTGACTCCTCATATCAACTAGGAATTGAGTGATTCCTTTTGCATTTGAAAGCTTGAGTCAATACCATTCTTGAAAGAATTATCAAAAAATGGCACAAACTTTGGAAGAGGAAAGTTGGAGAGAAAGTTGTTTATATATCCTGATTGGCTATTGTTTCACATCATTATCTTTACTGCTATTGTGATCTTCACTTATATCTTGCTGTCGAGAGCTACTTCATATCCTTTATTGATGCTAGTTGTGCTACACCGTGACCTCATTAGTGTTCTAGGCTCGCGTCTCTAGTCCGGTCTAGCCTAGGACCAGCACAGTACCGTCATTGAATGTTTATTCAACATTGCATCTTTGAATTGATTATTGCTAATCTTTTGCTACCATATATAGACAACCCAGCTCCACATATTTCTACACCGTGTAAGCGTACGTTCTCTTGGCAATCGCTTTACTCAATCTTCAGAGTTATGACACCGCTGGTTGCCGATCACCATCTGCTGCATGGTAAGAATGTGTAAGATATTTAGATTAGCTATATACTGTGAGCGTTTTACCACCACTTCCAAGTAGTTCATAGGAACATTTTTTTTGGATTCTGTTTCTTGTTTCTACTAATCATGACAGGATCCAGAGTCAATTCATGGGCTTTGTCGATCGTGGGAGATGTGCCACGACCTTTGCAAATACCACAACCGTCACAAAAGGTCACAAACATCCAAATGCACATGACCAGGTTAATGTATCTATACCACCATTTAATGGCCGTTTTAGACCTGCTTTATATATTGAATGGGAGTTCAACATAAAAAATATATTTGCTTCCCATAATTTTGATGAACATAAAAAGGTTAAGGTTGTGGTTGGTTCTTTCACTGGTTATGCTTTGGTTTGGTGGAGTGAATATTGTCGGTTACACCCTGATTATATACCTACTACTTGGGATGATTTGAAACTTGCCATGCGACGTACTTTCGTTCCCGCTTATTATACTCGCGACATGATTAAGAAGTTGCAACATTTAAAACAAGGTAGTGACACTGTAACAAAATATTATGATGATTTACAAACTACCTTGTTGCATTCCTCTTTAGAAGAAAGTGAAGATAATTTTATGGATAGATTTTGGGGAGGATTAAACCGTGATATTCAAGAGATATTAATTCATGAAGAGTGTTATCCTATGGACCATTTGTTTCGTCTTGCTTGCAAAGCTGAACAGGAATAAAACGACGTGTTGCCCACGAGGAGAACAAGTGCACGGTGCACATTCCTAGAGTTGATATGATTGTTCCTTCAACTACTAGGCATACTATGACAACCACATCCATTGTTGTGAGGACTACATCACCTCCACCATGTGACACATTCCCCCAAGAGTCGCTACATCATTTGAGTTGATCATAAGAGGTAATGACAAAGGTACTGATCTTCCATCTCTACATGAGAATGATGAATGCCTTGTCAATTTGAATGCACCATCTGATGAGCTACCCACTACTTTGATCGTACCACCTATTTTAGAGGACTATGTTGATAATTTGACTTTGCCATGTGATCAAACAACTGAAATACCAACAATTTTGAGTGCACACATTGAATTAACTGTTGATGCAAAAAAACCAATGTTTAATCATTTTGATATGACCTCTAATCTTGGTGATGATTCTGTGTCAAATGACTTATTGCATGTTTGCTTATTTAAGCATGTTGTCACATGTAAATTTGATGCAAGTAAGATTTATTCACCAATGTTGGGATGGTTTAATGATGAAAATTGTCAATCTTTTGATATGAATAAAAGCTTAACTTATATGTGCAAACTGAGTTGCAATATTGTCATGCCTTCTACTTGTGATAATTTTTTGGCTTTAGATTTTATGAACTATGAAAGTTACTCGTGTATACATATGTCATATGTACAAAAATCAAGGGAAGTAAAAATGGATGACATATACATATACAACATGTACACCTTGTCTCTTTTGTTAGCCACATTTCAGATTAAGCAACGCCGATGACGACTTTGTTTTCAAGAAGGGGAGGATAATGAGGACATGACTACCTTGGATACGACCAAAAATACTGCATACATGCATATTTGTCAGGTGATTTCTAATGCAAACTATTCAATAATCTATTTATGTTATCCAGAACAAAAATACTTCACACACTTTTGTGTTTCGTCTAATTGCAGGTGTATGGGACATTTGTACAATCCACATATGAAGATAAGGGAAAAGAAGAAGTTTAGGTTCTGTTCAAAAAGTCATCTCACGTCACTTTTGGACCAAGAGAAGATAGAGTCCAAGTCTCTCACGTTCTGGATTCAGATTCGGACTGCACAGACATACCTGACTCAAAACGCCAACAACTTCTTCATACGGACTCCGAATTGGGTGATTCTTTTTTTGTTAGAAACTAGATTTCGTGCTCTTTCCAACCCAATTGGATTCACCTTCGAATTCGTCCGGAGCGTTGAGTTATGGACGAAACAATCTGACGTTGCAGCAGAATCCGAGTCAAACTACAAGCCCAAAGGTGTTGCATCACCTTCACTTGGGCCCATGAGCCTTGTATGACCTAGGGTTAGTTTTAGGCTGCCTTGGGACGTCCTCCCACCTCCTTGGCCGCCACCCCTTGCTCTTATATAAGTATATCCATCTAGTAGCTTTTTCCTTGGGATTTGTTTAGTTAAAAGTTAGCCATTGCAACTTCGTGTACTTCGTTTGTGTCCAACGACCAGACCAAGACCGCTTTCGGATCCCCACCTTTATTAATACTTCATCTATATTCGCAATATTCAGATTGCAGTATCATATTCTTGCTTGTTCTTCGATTGTGTGCAGGAATAGACCTTCGTGGTCAGGCTGATCGTGCTTCTAGCATCATCAGTAACCTCGGGAGATTGGTTTAGCGATTGCTAAGGCACAACATCGTGCATGTTTGTAGTCGGATCGTCAAAGTTGACTCCACCAAATCGATAGTTATCATCTCATCGAAAGATTGGGACCCTCGCCTCTATCCAGTGGTATCAGAGCACCTACTTCACCACCCAGCAACCACATTCGCGCATGCATGAGCAGTTCATGGTGGTCATTGTTGAGCCAGTGCCACCTGGTCATATGGTGGCCATCAGGCGGGAGCAGGTTCTTCACTTCATCACCCAGACACTGCAAGTTCCGGTACGTTCTCCTCAGCCATGGGTTCATGGAGTTGGCCTGTTTGAGATGGATGACCCAGTAGTCTGGGGATCCTTTACTCTACATCCGCCGTTTCCTTTGGGTCTAGATGAGGTTGGAGAAGAGTTCTTTGTCAGATTTATTCTGAATGACCATGGTGAGGGGTTTCGTGCGTTGCATGGCTATTGTACGGGCTGGCTTATGTTCATTAGCATCCCTCTGGATTATCGGAACACACAGGGTCTTGCTGATGTGGTCGGGACTTTTGGTCAGTTTCATTATTGGAACCACACTGACCGTCGCCACGCCCGCTCCCTTGTCAGAGCTTCTTTTCCAGAGAATGACTTGGTTCCTCGCGATGTGGTTTTTCGATAGTTTGCTAATTGGGGTGGTACGATTGTGTCTTGGACGTCTGCATGCTATATTTTATCTGCTGAGTTTGCTGAAGCCATGATTGGTGCGGACGAAGACTCGATGCCACTGGATGGTAATCCACACCCTATCCCTAGAGAAAACCCTCCGCAACCTTTCTGGGCTATGCCACCTTACGCAGCTTTAGGGTGGAATGCTGTCCCGCCAAATCATCAGCCACTCCAGCAAGGCCTCAATGGTTGGGAACCCAATGTACAGCACGATGAGGGCTGGGGTGCTTGGGAAGAACAAGCTCAGAATCAGCCTGAGGAGAATGATCAGGATGCCACGCAAAATGAGGAGGAGGTTGAACAGAATTCCATGGTCATGGACGCACCATCTTTTGGTTCCTCTGGCTCCGTGGCACAGATATATCAACATGGTCTGAATTTGGAGGTTCAACAGCAATTACATCAGCCTGTGGTCGACCCAATTCAGTTGGGCATTGTGCGTGTGGTCTATGGGCCGGTTCTGCCGCCACAGATGATTTGGGAACGAACCTTCCGCATGATGTTACCTGAGATTGTTTCAGCATAGATCCCCTGCTCTCCTTCTTTCTTGGTGCTCCTGCCTTTTGTCTTGCCTAAGCGCTTTTGGCCTTGGGCGATTGAGCTGGATTTTATCACCAAGATGGTATCTGCTGGCTTCTTCTCATCTGCCCTGCGCGTTCCCAGGAAGAGATCTTCAGTTATAATTGAGCCGCTCCAGCCGAAGTCACACACCATGTCTGAACCAGAGCTGCCTACTCCGGTGGTGCAGCACGTCGAAAATCAACAGCCCAGCCAGGATATTCCTTCAGGGGATTTTCAGTTTCAGGCTCAGAATCCTCCTATACTGGGCAAACGCACATCCTGCAGATCCCGCAGGTCTGTCCAGCTGGTTGCTGCAGAGCCAGATTTCTCCACCATACGGGTAACTCGCAGTTGCGCCAAAGCGACAGGATTCAAGCCCACCTCTTCTATCCCGATGAAGCCTTCAAGCCTTCGTCGACCTCGGGCAAAGAAGCCTCGCCTTCCCATGCCGGATTCTGGAGATGATGGAGTTGCGCTTCCACCTCCAACGCCAATCTCTACTCTGCAGCTACTGGGTGAGGCACTGCAAATTCCTCCAGAAGATCATACGGTGGCCAAGCTTATGGCTGGCCCAGAGTCTGATGATTCTAGCAAGCCTTCCAATGATAAATGATCTTATTTGTTTAGGCGGCGGGAGGGTTCAGAGACCTCTGTTCTTTTGGGTTGTTTTTATCCTGGACTTCTGTGTTTTGAGTTTATCTATGGATTGGCTGAACTATGTCATGCTATGCTACTCATTCTGTTATGCAGTTATGAGTTTATTATGCTTTTATTCCTGTGTTCATGGATCATACATCTTATCGTAATTGGCGAGTTCTGTGCTGGAATGTGCGTCGGCTCAACTCTGGGGACAGGCAAAGAGATGTTAGGGCTAAGATTGAGGAGAGCAAATGTTCTATAATCTGCCTGCAGGAAACTATGGTTGAGCATTTTGATCTACGATCGATACGTGCTTTTTGTCCTTGTAGATTTGATCATTTTGCATTCTCCCCCTCTATGGGAGCGTCAGGTGGTCTTCTGGTTATTTGGAATTCGGCAGTTTTTAGTGGCACTCTGGTTGAGGTACAACGATATGGCCTCGTTATCTCTTTCAAGTCTGTGCACAATTCTGAATCCTGGACTTTGGTGTCTGTCTATGGCCCGTGCCAAGGGCCTCAACGGGACGAGTTTGTTCAGTGGTTGTACAACCTTCCTATACCCTCAGATCAAAACTGGCTCCTCCTTGGGGATTTTAATTTCATCCGTTCATTGGATAATAGGAATAGGCCTGGGGGCGATGTTAATGACATTTTTTTGTTCAATGAGATCATTGGCCACCTAGGTTTGCTTGAGTTACCTCTGAAAGGCAGAGCCTACACCTGGTCTAACATGCAGGAACAACCTCTCATGGAGCAACTGGACTGGTTTTTTACTACTGCTGACTGGATATCTGCCTATCCGAATACAGTAGTTCTTCCATTGGCTAAAACCTCCTCTGATCATGTGCCTTGTGTAGTGTCAATTGATACCACTATTCCAAAGTCGAAGATCTTCCGCTTTGAGAATTTTTGGGTGGAAATGCCAGGTTTTTTGATTGTGTTAGGACCTCTTGGGAGGAGCCCGTTGCTGTGGGTTTACCTGCACCTGCCACTTTGTCAGTTAAGTTCAAGAGGTTGAGATTTGCACTCAAGAAGTGGAGCACTAATATTTCCTCCTTAAAGAAATTGGCCACTAAATGTTCTGAGGTGGTTCTGTACTTTGACACCCTTGAGGAACTCAGACCCCTCACCAGACCAGAGTTTAACTTCAGAAAAATCATCAAGCTTCAGTATGAACGCCTTCTGAAACTACATCATATATACTGGAAGCAGAGGTGCACTATTAGATATATCATGGTGGGGGATGAAAATTCCAAGTTCTTTCATGCTATGGCCTCGAAGAGGCTTAGACGTAATTCCATCTCCTCGCTGTAGAGAGAGGATGGTTCATCTGTCAGTGATCATGACCAAATGGCAGGAATTTTATGGAACTCCTTCAAGTCTAGAATGGGCCAAGCGCAGGGTATCTCCATGGGTTTTGATCTCTCTTCTCTTATTGATCCAGTCTTGGGGATTGATGATTTGGATGTTCCCTTCTCTTATCAGGAGATTTCTGCGGTGCTAAAAGATTTGCCTACTGATCGGGTGCCTGGGCCTGACGATTTTAATGGTATGTTTGTCAAAAGGTGTTGGACTATTATTGAGAAAGATTCCAAACAGTTAGTTAAGGACTTTTATGAGGGGAGGATCAGCTTGCAAAACATCAATTCCTCATTCATCACCCTCATTCCGAAAATGTTGGCGCCAATGGGTCCTAATGATTTCCGGCCTATTTCCCTAACCAACACCTGTCTCAAATTCCTAACTAAATTGCTGGCTAATCGATTACAAAAGGTAATCCTCAAGTGCATACATAAGAACCAATATGGATTTCCGAAACATCGTTCTATTCAGGATTGCTTGGCATGGGCTTTCCAGTACATATATCAGTGCAAGCAATCAAAGAAGCCAATCATTCTCTTAAAGTTGGATTTTGCTAAGGCCTTTGATACTGTTGAACATGAGGCCATTCTAGCTCTTCTTGTGGAAAAAGGTTTTCCTACTAAATGGATTGGTTGGGTCAAGGAAATTTTGTCCTCTGGTGACTCTCAGGTTCTACTAAATGGCATCCCTGGCAATCACTTTAAATGTAAGCGTGGGGTTAGGCAAGGGGACCCTTTTTCTCCGTTGCTCTTTGTTTTGGCAGCAGACTTGTTATAGTCCGTTGTCAACAAGATGTTGATTGATGGTATTCTCTCTCTGCCGATTGAATGTAATGACAAGGATTTTCCAATAATCCAGTACGCTGATGATACAATCTTGCTACTTCCTGTGGATGAGGCCCAGTTAGTGGCCCTCAGGGACATGTTACATGTTTATGCTGAATCCACTGGTCTGAGAGTTAATTTTGCTAAATCCATGATGGTACCTATTAATGTCCCTGAAGGTGATGCTCATCGGCTTTCTCAGGTCTTTCAGTGCACTCTAGGATCTTTGCCTTCACTTATCTTGGTCTCCCTTTGGGAACGACCAAGCCCACGATCCTTAATCTGATGCCTTTGGTGGATTCGCTTGAGAGGCGCCTGACTGCAAGTACAGCTATGTTAAACCAAGGTTGCAGGCTCCAGTTGCTAAGATCTATTCTTTCTTCCATGCCTATATATTTCCTCTGTTCCCTATCTATTCCACCTGGCATCATCAAGCAATTAGAACGGATCATGCGCCAATGTCTTTGGAGAGGGAACTCTGATACACCTAGGCAATCCCTTGCTGCGTGGGATATGGTTTGTAGACCTAAGGAGAAAGGGGGATTGGGGGTTATCAATTTACAACTTCAGAACCAAGGGCTTCTCATTAAACACCTACATAAATTCTACAATAAAGCTGATATACCTTGTGTATCCTTGTTGTGGGATTCATACTATGATGGAGTTGTCCCTCATGCCACTATCCTATGTGGCTCCTTTTGGTGGAAAGATACTTTCAAGTTAGCTGATAATTACAGAGTTGTTGCCTCTATTTCAGTTAATAAAGGGGATTCGGTTCTGTTCTGGTCTGATGCTTGGAATTTGGTTGGTTCTTCGATGCCTTTGAGATAAAGACTGCCTCGGCTGTTCTCTTTTGATTTGGATGATAAGATTTCAGTGGCAGATTTCATTGACAGTCAGGATAGGGCCTCCTTTTTCCAGCTGCCTATTTCCCAACAGGCTACTCTTGAACTAGATTCTCTTGCCTCTTGGGTGAACAATTTGGCTAGGGATCCGTTGGAAAATGATGTTTGGTCTTGGGTGGGACCCACAGGAGCTTACACGTCAAGGAGCTACTATACCATCAGGCATTCTCATATGCCCACCATTCAGCCCTGCAAATGGTTATGGAGCAGTTAATGCATGCTAAAAATCAAGGTTTTTGCTTCGCTATTATTCTTTGAAAGACTCAACACCAAGGACCTGCTGGTGAGGAGGCACCGGCGGGCTAGGGATGCAGATAACCTTTGTGTTTTGTGCCACCAGAATACATATGACGATCGCGAACACTTGTTCTTCTCTTGCAACTTCAGTACAAGAATCTGGACCTATTTGCAGATTGACTGGTCTGGTGGCTCTACTGTGCATCAATGCATTTCTTTGGCCAGGCAAAGATTTGATAAAAGCTTCTTCTTCGAGGTGGTGTTCATGGCAGCTTGGAACATTTGGATTCTTTGGAATGGAAGGACATTTAGAGGGGAATGACCTACGTTTAGTGCTTGGCATTGTAAATTTGTACATGATTTAACTTTGCTTTACCATAGAGTTAAGGCTCATGTCAGACCACTCCTTCTAAGCTGGTTGGATGGGTTACATTGAGTTTTCCTTTGTATAGGTAGGTATAGGTAAGTTTCCCTCCCTGGGCTTCCTTTTTAGTTTCTTTTTGTATATAGTTAACTTGTGTTGGACTCTTGTTTTCTTTGGAATAAAAGACTATGGGGCTGTGCCCTGCAGTAGTTAGTCAAAAAAAAGTGGACATCTTCACTGATCATAAGAGTCTCAAGTACATATTCACTCAACCCAACCTCAACCTCAGGCAGACTTGTTGGGTCGAAATGATTCAAGAGTATAATCCGAGTATTGAATATACTCCAGGCAAGGCCAATGTCATTGCAGATGCTTTGAGCAGGAAGGCTTACTGAAATAGTTTGATTCTCAAGCCCTTCCAACCGGATCTTTGTGAAGCTTTCCACAAACTTAATCTCCAAGTTGTTCCTCAAGGATTTCTTGCCAACCTCCAAGTCTCTCCTACTTTGGAAGATCAGATTCGTGAGGCTCAACTTCTTGATGCCATGGTGAAGAAGGTGAAGATTGGGATTGCCAAGAGCCAACCCAAGTACAAGTGATATCGCCTTGATGACAAAGATACTCTATTCTTCGAGGATCGAATTGTTGTTCCTAAGGGTGACCTTCGTAAAGTCATTATGAACGAGGCTCACAATTCACTCCTATCTATTCATCCTAGAAGTACAAAGATGTACCATGACCTCAAGCAGTCGTTTTGGTGGACTCGAATGAAGCGCGAGATTGCTAAGTTCGTTAATGAATGTGATGTCTGTAGAAGAGTGAAGGCAGAACACCAACGGATAGCTGGTCTCCTCCAACCTCTTGCCATTCCAGAATGGAAGTTTGACTATATTGAGATGGACTTTGTGACTGGATTTCCCAAGTCCAAGCGTGGCAATGATGCTATCTTTGTTGTCATCGACAAGCTCACTAAAGTGGCTCATTTTCTTCCTATCAAATAATCTATCACAACAGCTCAGTTGGCAGAGCTATATACCTCTAGGGTTGTCTCCTTTTACGGCATTCCGCAGTTGATATCTTCATATCGTGGAAGCATATTTACCTCTAAGTTTTGGGATTCCTTCCAGAAGGCCATGGGCACCAACATTCGCTTTAGCACAGCCTTTCATCCTCAAACTAGTGGACAAGTCGAGCGAGTAAATCAAATTCTTGAAGATATGCTCAGGGCTTGCGTCATTTATTTCGGTATAAAGTGGGAAGATTATCTTCCATATGCCGAGTTCTCCTACAACAACAGCTTCTAAGCGAGTTCGGGCAAGGCCCCATTCGAGATTCTCTATGGCAGAAAGTGTCGTACTCCTCTTAATTGGTCTGAGACTGGTGAACGCCAACTTCTTGGCAATGACTTGATCATAGAGGCTTAAGAAATGTGAAAAGTCATTCGTGAAAATCTCAAAGCCGCGCAATCGCGCCGGAAGAGTTACTATGATAGCAAGCATCATGACATGGCTTTCGAGATCGGAGACCATGTCTACCTCCGCGTCTCTCCAATGAAAGGTACTCGTCGCTTCAGTATCAAAGGGAAGCTTGCCCCTAGATATGTGGGTCCTTTCAAGATCATTGTCAAAAGAGGTGATCTCGCCTATCAACTTGAGCTTCCATCCAACTTTGCAAATGTGCATGACGTGTTCCACGTGTCTCAGCTTCGCAAGTGTTTCAAGACTCCTGACTGCACCATCAACTTCGAAGAGATTGATCTCCAAGAAGACGTGTCTTATCATGAGCATCCCGTTGCTATTCTTGAAGAAACTGAGCGCAAGACTCGCAACAAGTCTATCAAATTCCTGAAAGTGAAGTGGTCACATCATTCCGACCGAGAAGCCACCTGGGAACGCGAGGACCACCTCCGTTCCGAATATCCAGAGTTTTTCCAGTCCTAGATCTCGGGACGAGATCCTTTCATAGTGGTGGAGTGTTGTAACACCCCGTATGTAAGTTACCATATTTGTATTCCAACTCTTGCCATTTTCGGCTCTAAGTTATGATATTTCCCTCGTGGTTGGGTTTTGTCTTTGTTTTACATTTTGTTCATGTCATGCATCTCATATCATGTCATCATGTGCATCGCATTTGCATACGTGTTCGTCTCAAGCATCCGAGCATTTTCCCCGTTGTCCGTTTTGCATTCCGGCACTCCTACGTCCTCCGGCGTCCCCTTTTTGTCTCTTTTCGTGTGAGGGTGTTAAACTTTCTTGGAAATGGATCGAGACTGGCCAAGAGGCCTTGGTACACCACCCGTAGACCGCCTATCAAGTTTCGTGCCATTTGGAGTTCGTTTGATACTCCAACGGTTAACCGAGGAACCATAAAGGCCTCGTGTGTGTTGCAGCCCAACATATCTCCAAAGTGGCCCAAAACCCATCCAAACCCCCTCCATCCTCTCGGTCGTTCGATCACAATCGCGTGGCCGAAAACCACACCTCATTTGGACTCTCCTAGCTCCCAGAATTTATAATTAGACCTTCCCCTCCGAAATTCGCGGTCCAGAAACCCTAGCCCCGCTCCTCCGCGCCGCCGGACACGTCCGGTCCGCACCGGACGAAAATCGCCGCCGCGCCCAGACGAATCGCGCGCCGCCACCTATCCTTGTGCCGCTCCCACCGCCGCCGGCCCGCCAGGCCCGAAGCGGGCCCGTGAGGCCCATCGCCTCCGCGCCGCCGCCCGTGTCCTCCCGCTCCCAGCGCCGCCATCCTCCGCCCGACCAGCGTTCGTCGCCGTGCCGCCGCCTAACTTCCTCCCGCCGGCCGCCTCCTGCATGCCGCCGCCACCGCCTTCGCGCCGCCTGCCGCCCACACTTCGTCACCGCCCTCGCCGTCCGGACGCGCCGCGCCAAGCTCCGACGGCGCCCGCGCCAGCGTCCCGGCGACCGGACACGCCCCCTCGCCGGCGAGCTCCTCCCTCCTCCGGCCTCCTCCATCAACTCCGGTGTGCCTCGAAGTCCGTGCTGCCCTGATCTGGATCTGAGCAAACCCTAGAGTTGACCCGTTTTCCTCCAAGTCTTTTTCTACATATTTTTTTAGCCATGTTCATCGCATCATAACTCTATCATTGTAGCTCCGTTTTGGGCGTGTGATATATCAAATTGTTTGTTAGGATGTCCTCTTCATTTTGTTCCATTACACCATGCTTGTTTGAGTCCATCTTGATGCCTAAAATACTGTTGCAAGAGTGCTATAAAATGTTAGTTCCTGTTTCTTATCAGATTATGAGCATTTGTCATTTTTGCCATGATTATTGTGTGCCTCATATGAACTTGAGCCCTATATGTGTTTTGGGCTATGCCATGCCATCTTTACAGGGGTGTATGCCATGTATTTTTGTGATCAATGTGGTGACTAGCACAAGCATGCAAAGTAGCTCTCGTGATGTTGCTAATTTAAGAGACTTAGAATTCTACTAAGTCATTTCCCTGATGTTATTTTTATGCCATGTATTCATGTTGCTACAGAGAGATCCATGCCTCTTTTGAGTATGTTCAGTAAAGATTATTTGGGAATATGGTTGTGCTCTATCCATCCATGTCTCTATTTTCATTTATGGAGTACCATAGCATGACTCAATCTTGCTCTACTTTTGCTATAAAATGTTCCTGGCAGATTGTTTACGTGTTAATCAATTTTGCCAAGGTTGTTGTAGTTGATCCATGCATGCTATGAGTTTGTTCTTGCCATGTTTAGCTTCTTGATCATGTCTTCTTGCTGGGTGTATGCTTAGTTTGTCATGCAGTGCCTTGTGTTGAGTGCATCAAGCTCGCATACATGCCTACGTAACTCTGTTTTTGCCATGTCCAGTTTTTCTACTAAGTCTGAATCTGTTTACGAAACTGGCTATGTTTACATGCGTGCCATCATGTTTTCTGTGCCCTTTTGGCTTATGGTTAGTAAGGGACTTTTGTTATATGCTTTGAGTAGATTCATGCCATGCCTTGAATTGATATGATCTGATCCTGTAGCATGTTGTTATCTTGCTCTAAACATTGCTTCCAGATGTTAAATCCTGACATGCTAGTTTCTTCACTAAGTCTGTGATGATGTTATCTTTTGCACTTTTGCCTAACTTGTTTGAACCTGCTATTGTGTGATTTAGCTGTAGCTCAGTTTTCATCGTTTGTCAAGCATCTTGAGTAGATCACTGCCATGTGCTTTGTTGCTATGTTAGTGTGCAGTAGCTTAGTTTCTTGTTGCATTCTAGGTGGCATCATGCTGTTAATCGCAGATTTGTGCCATTATTGTTTTGCTTGCCATTTGCAAACCGTGCATCCGATTCCGGCGATCTTTATATCGATTTCGACCGAAATCAGCTCATATTTCCAGAGGTGCACTTGGTTTACCAAGTTGAGGCCTGGTTCAATCTTTTCCTTCCGGAGCACGCATATGCATTGCATATTACATCCCGCATATCATGCCATGTTTTGCATCATGTTGCTTGTGCATTGCACCGTGGTTGTTTGTGTTTCTCTTGCTTGTGTTTCTTGCTTTGGGTAGAGCCGGGAGACGCATACGTGATCGAGGAACCCGTTGAGTACGCTTATGAGGATCAAGCTTACGTCAACTCAGAGAACTTTGCAGGCAAGATGACCATACCCTCGAAATCACTTCTATCTTTGCTTGCTAGTTGCTCTCTCTATTGCTATGCCGTGATACCTACCACATGCTAAATCATGCCTCCCATATTGCCATGTCAAGCTTCTAACCCACCTTGTACTAGCAAACCATTGTTTGGCTATGTTACCGTTTTGCTCAGCCCCTCTTATAGCATTGCTAGTTGCAGGTGAAGATTGGAGTTTGTTCCTTGTTGGAACATGTTTTTTATTGGGATATCATTATTATATCTTGTTTACTTTAATGAATCTATATACTTGGTAAAGGGTGGAATGCTCAGCCTTATTGCTGGTGTTTTGTTCCACTCTTGCTGCCTTAGTTTCCGTCATACCGGTGTTATGTTCCTTGATTTGGTGTTCCTTACGCGGTTGGGTTATAATGGGAACCCCCTTGACAGTTCGCCTTGAATAAAACTTCTCCAACAAGGCCCAACCTTGGTTTTACCATTTTACACCTAAGCCTTTTATCCTTGGGTTCCGCGGACTCAAGGGTCATCTTTATTTTAAACCCTCGGGCTAGTGCTCCTCTGAGTGTTGGTCCAACCTGTCAGCAGCCGGTGGGCACCAGGGGCAACTCTGGGTTGGCCTACCGGAATCTTGGACAATCTGGTGTGCCCTGAGAACGAGATATGTGCAGCTCCTATCGGGATTTGTCGGCACATTCGGGGGGTTTTGCTAGTCTTGTTTTACCATTGTTGAGATGTCTTGTAACCTGGATTCCGAGTCTCATCGGGACGTCCTGGGAGAAGGAATATCCTTTGTTGACCGTGAGAGCTTGTGATGGGCTAAGTTGGGACACCCCTGCAGGGTTTTGAACTTTCGAAAGCCGTGCCCGCGGTTATGGGCAGATGGGAATTTGTTAATATCTGGTTGTAGAAAACCTGACACTTAACTTAATTAAAATGAATCAACCGCGTGTGTAGCCGTGATGGTCTCTTTTCGGCGGAGTCCAGGAAGAGAACACGATCTCTTGTTATGCTTGAACGTTAGTAGTTCTAGAATCACTTCTTGATCTTATAGCTTCTCGACCGTGCTTTGCTTCTCTTCTCACTCTCATTTGCGTAAGGTAGCCACCATATATTCTAGTGCTTGTTGCAGCTCCACCTCACTACCTTTTCCTACCCATGAGCTTAAATAGTCTTGATCGCGAGGGTGTCAGATTGCTGAGTCCCCGTGACTCACAGATTACTTCCAAAACCAGATGCAGGTGCCGATGATGCCATTCCAGGGGATGCGACCGAACTCAAGTGGGAGTTCGACGAGGATTCAGGACGTTACTATGTTTCCTTTCCAGACGATCAGTAGTGGAGCACAGTTGGGGCGATCGGGAATCTTATGCATTTGGGGTTGTCTTTATTTTGGTTCCATAGTCGGACCTTGATTGTATTCTGGATGATGTAATGCTATATTTATGTATTGTGTGAAGTGGCGATTGTAAGCCAACTCTGTATCTCTTTCTTATTCAGTACATGGGCTGTGTAAAGATTACCCCTCTTGTGACATGCCTACAATGCGGTTATGCCTCTAAATCGTGCTCCGACACGTGGGAGATATAGCCGCGTTGTGGGTGTTACAGAGGGGGTGAACACGTGCGTTGTTACACGAAGTGGCGGACCCATGAAAAATAAATGAGCTAGGGGGCCAAGCATTGCTAATCCTTTACTAGGAGGGTCAATTCATGAACTTAAACCATTTATAGCAGCAATTATCTAATGGTCACATTCATATTAGCCTTGATATATAGTGATGTTAGGGGGGAGTGGGGCAGGGCCCTTACTGCCCCATGTCTTCGCCATTGTGCACGCGTCTGAGAGATTAAGCGGAAGGTATGGATGATAAGAGGGGGACGTTCGATATATAATTAATGTGGGTGTATTAGCTATATATGTTAATCCTATATAGAGAGGTACAGATTGATCGATGTGGACGTGGGAAAGAGGGTGAGACCTCACTGGATATATCGATTGATCAGTTTGTGTGGAAAACTATGAAAGACCTAGCTATATACACACATACATAGAGGAACATCGATCGTTGCGCATGCATGCGTGAGAGATAAAGAATGCCCGATATGATGGAGAGGGGGATGTGTGTGGGTGTGTGCCTTCATGGGAGACCGACCTGAAGAAAAAGATTGCATGAGTGCGATGGATAATGCCGACTGGTAGTGTGTGTGCATGCATGCACAAGAGAAAGTTAGTGGTACAATTATAAAGAGAAGACTATTGTGTGGGTGTAAAAGAATAGGTGAGGTCATAATCAATGTAAAGTTGAATTCAAATATTTGAATAAGAGATCCTGATGTTTGAAACCCATGCATGCATGAATATAACAGAGATCTGTGCGGTGTGGTTTGGAAACGAGCATGTTGTAATGTATACACATTGAACATGGTCAGACTGGTTTGAATTTGAGATACCGATGGCAGACATCATTTGGCCACGTCGCATCCGTGCATGGACACACTATTCTAATTGGAGATGATGGGCGGCTTTCGCATCACATATCTATATCTATACCCCTATATATATATTATATTTTATATATATTTTATATTGTGTGCGGGTAACTTTAACTTTGAAAGATGGTCGTTGGATGAGGCGAATCCGATGGTCCAAAGATGGCAAATTTGAGCACTACTGGCCGTTGGATATCATCTAGATTCCACCAGATTTCGCCACATGTATAATCTAGAAGACTCCATGGTTGAACTTAAGCATAATGCACAAACATCAAAACACAAGCACTTCTTATTTGTTCTAGAATCTTCCATATCAGAATTACCCAAATGTTTTTCTACATGATTTGCCATTATTTGTTTTTACTTTATGTCTTACGACGCACAATTCCATGAATCTTAAAATAGATTAGCTTTCTTATAAAACTAGATGATTTTGAATCAAATAAACTATAAGAATTAAACAAACATCTACATCATGCATATATGACTCAAAGCTTGCATGCTATAATGTGGTATTTATTCATAATTTGGTTGCCAAATCTCATGCGTGCAATGCACGTGTACCTTACACTAGTCTAAATGGTGTTTGTGTGTGTGTTGTGCATGTTGAGGTGCAAATTGTCTTTTTTTGGTACACGTTAAGCTTGTTTTTCCAAAATTTCAAGCCGCGCCTTGTTATGTCGAAAATTCAAGCTAGCGTCTCTGTCTGTCGTGCTGCGAAACTCCTGCCTCTTCAACCCGCGCCTTGTTAGCCTGAAATATTTAAGATATATCTTTGTCTTGTTGTGCTCTGACAACTCCCTCCATCTCAACCCGCGCCTTGCTATTCCGAAATTACAACGCGCGCGAAAACTCCCACCTCATGTGAAATCCCGACACGCAAAATGCCCGTGGTACCCCTGAACTGAAAGAACCGCCTCAAATTGGTGGGGGTACTTTCGTAACTTACCCCACATTTCGGACAAGCGCATTTCTAAGCCATGGTTCCCCACTGCCATCCCATCCGCCGACCCATTCGTACACCGAGGCCGTGAAAACCCGCGACGAAACCCCACACCCTGCTCCGTCCGCCACCCAGCCGGAGCCTCTTCCCCGACGACATCGTCCACAGCAACACCTCGATGTCCCTCATCCACCATACCGGATGAGGATCCGTTGTCGATCTCATCGTCCCGCCGGTTCAGCCACCCCGCCCCAATGTTCCCCTCGTCTTTCGCGCCACCTCCATTCCCACACTGCCGTCTTCACCTGCACCATCGGAAGAGCATCATCATCACCGTTTCCTCGGATGAAGCTCTAGCCTAATCGGCGCCACCAAAGAGGTTGTACACTAATCGCCGCATTTTCTTCTTGATTCGATCTCATGGTGCTGCCGGCGCTTGGTCCCGAGCCGACACGGCGTGGCACCATCCACGGTGGCGTCACCGGCCACCTTGGCGGCGACGTCCACATCAGTAGGAGCTACTGCTGCTTTAGCTCTCGCTCGCGTTGTTGCTCTGCTCTTGCTCTTGGTCCCCTGCCTGGTCTGCTCTTGCTATTTCTCTTGCTCGCGCTGCTGCTCTCGCTCTTGATCTTGCTTGCGATGCTGCTCCGATTTAGCTACAGTTCAGTCGACTGAATCGACTTTTTGGTCAGTCGATTTTCAGGGGGTGGGGGGGGCTCGTCGGGGTGAAGGAAGAACCAGCCACAGCGGGGAGGGGGCTCGCCGGAGAGGTACCCCACTATCTATCTTAGGGTTCAGGATGGGGACGGTGGTCGCCGGCAGTGGTGGGGCGTTGGCAGGGTGGTGGCGTGGGGATCGCCAGAGAAAAAGCTCGGCACGGAGGGGCCTAGAGGGATGGCCGGGGTGGCGGCAGACCGGCAGTGGGGAGTGTTTTCGAGGCAGGCGGGGCGGCGCACCGCCGGCCGCGAGCGGCGGGGGGATGCTGTTTGGCCGATGGTGGCTGGCGGCTCAGGGGGGTGGAGGTTGAAGATGAACCACAGGCCCTTGATTTCGTATCCAACGGCTGAAAAATTGACTGACCAGAGATGAAAAAGTCAGTCGACCGACGTGTAGCCTCACCTTGCTAGTGCGTTCAGTTTCGATAGCAAAATTCAGTTTCAACAGCAAAATTCAGTTACGACAGTTAAGTTGAGTTTCGACAGTTAAGTTCAGTTTCGACAGTTAAATTCAGTTTCGATAGTTAAGTTCAGAGATGAGCGGCTGGTGTATTTTACATCTAGCACTTTGTGGTTATGTATTTTACGTCATGTATTGGAGATGCTATTAGAATTCCACTCAGGTTAACGTTGTTCGTTGTCTCTCTTGTCCTGCTTCAGCCTCGGCGTCGTACAACTTACCAGAGCTGCTCCAACAACGAAACCCTCCATCACAGTGGAGTAGTACCTCGGGCTCCATCTCCAGACGCCTAAGATCTTCTTCCCCTCCTCCGACAGCCAAGTCAGCCGGAGCATCCTCACCGGCCAACCCAATCACGCTGAGATCCACATGGCTTCACCAAAGAGGTTGTACACTTTTTGCATCTCTTTTTTACTCTACATGTTATATATATTATCCACCGAGCACTCGTAGTAACGGGAAATACGATTATTTTATCCTACTATATGACAAGCAGTGAGGTACCAGGCAACTTAGCTATCAGTGATGGACTCTCTTAAACGCCATCATTATTTATCTCTACGTGTTTGAGCTGTGCATTTGTCGATGGGCCTGGGAGTTTAGCTAGTATGGCAGTGGCCTAGGTTCAAAGTAACAGAAGTAGCACAAAAACATTTTTTTAGTGTAGTATTTTCCTTGCTCAAGCCTGCCTACTAGAATCGCCAGTGCTTGAAAGGAAAAGTGAACGAAAAACATTGGAATTGGAAAGTTTCCTATGGTACTACTTTTCATGAATTTGGTGCAAAGGAATGGAGCAAAGGAAAACTGTAGGATCTGTTCCTTTAGTGTCTCCTTGAAAGAAAAACCATAGGAATTCTAATTTCCACTTCTCCTCCTTTTCATATTCCTATTCATCAAGCACAAGACTAAGAGATAGTAGCATAATAGCATTATAACCGTACATTTACTTGTGGTTTGACTTAATCTCACCATGCTTTTTTGCATCTTGTGATCTTCCAATTGTTGTGAATCAAACACCTAGATTGGCAGAAATCCTGTGTTTTTAAATTCTCTGTTTTGCACATGCATTCCTATCCTATTCTTGTCTATTTCCTATCCCTGCATTGTTAGAATCCTCAAATTCAAACAAGCCCTTACTCAATTACTTATGTTATAGATACGTGTCAAAGAAAACCTTGTGTGGTTTGTCCTGCTCCTGCGGCGCTGTGTTCCACCCCAGCTCAGCTGCTCCAACGACGGAAGGGTTCACCACAGCAGGGATCCGCTCTCCAGACTGTCTTTCGCCACCTCAGATCTTCTTCCCCACCGCCGGTAGCCACAGCAACTGCATTACCATCATCAACTGAGCAGATTACCTTGAGGACTACATGGGTCCTCAAGAGAGGTCGCACTCTTCCGCGTCTACTTACGTTATGCGTCGCTTAATATGATGACATGCTACATTATCGTTGTGTTCACCTATTAGACTCCGAGTCAGGTCCAAACTAATGCTGAAACTTGAGTTTTTAAATGGTTGTGGGGTACATATTGGGGCAGCAATCAGTACTATCTGTCTACTATCTGGTTAATCTCCGGTGTCTACTATGAGTTTCATGTTGGGTGCAAACAAACATTAAAGGAGCCATTATCTGTATTTTTTAACTAAAGCTATTATATGCCTGCTATTATTGGTTTTGGGTCTATCCACAGTTTGCTACCATCACTCTGGATTTGTGCATGCACTCCTTACATAATCTCACTATGTTTTATTCCTATGCATGCCAGTTATTGTACACAATGGAACTGATCATGTAGAGCAAAAGAGACGAGCCTTGCGTGGAAATAAAATTTCATGCAGACGTCATTCCATGGTGGGCGCAAAGGCAGCCCCCCTCCACCCATTTTGGATCGTAATCAAGAGGAAGATAATTGTTCTGAGGGGGATTCAGAAGGAGAAGACCACTCCTTTTTACCCCATGAGGTCTTCGCTCTAACTTGGCATGCTGATGTTGGTAATGTCATGCATATGGTGCCTTGCATTGCTTACCGTATACATTAAAGATGTCATCTGCTTAGTTTAGACATGCTTTGTGTCAATGCCATCTGTTTAGTTTCTTTATCGTATATGTGAATCATGCAATGCCATCTTGTCTAGCCAGGCATCATATATGTGAATTTTGCAATGCCACCCTGGTTAGCCAGTCATCTTATATGTGAATTATATCATGCCATCATTTTTTTATTACATGTTAAGTTTGTCAACAATTTTAGTACATTCAATTACTCTTCCTGTGCATCAGCCATTCGGCACGGTCATGGAAAAATCTGGAGTGGAAACAAGGTATTCAGAGGAGACAATGCTATCTGACGAAGCACATGTCTTGCTGGTTACCAATAGCTCCTCAGAGGAGGATTCAGAGACAGATGACCAGTCATATTCCCCCCCCCCCGAGGTGCATGCCCTAACTTGGCAGGGTTATGTTGCTCATATCGTGCGTATGGTATCTTGCATTGCTATGTCATTTGCTTAGTTTAGACATGCTTTGTGTGAATGCCACCTGTTTGGTGTCGAATTACTATATATGTGAATTATGCAATGCCATCTTGTTGCAAGACATTATATATGTGAATTATGCAATGTTATCTTGTTGCAAGGCATTATGTATGTGAATTATGCAATGCCATGCTGTTTAGGCAAGCGTCATATATGTGAATTATATCATGCCGTCCTTTTTTGTATTTCTCATTGCTTTTGTCGACAATGTTTGTATATTCAACTGCTCTTCCTGTGCATCAGCCATTTGAATTGGTGATGGAGAAATCTGGAGTGAAAACAAGGTCTTCAGAGAAGACAATGCTACCTGCTGAAGCAGATATCTTGCTGGTTACAGATAGCTCTTCAGAGGAGGATTCAGAGGCAGATGACCAGTCCTATTATCCCCCTGAGGTGTATACTCAAACTTGGCAGGGTTATATTACTCATATAATGCATATGTTGTATTGCAATGCTTAGTTTTTACATCATATACATAATATTGAATGCCATCTCCTTAGTTGACACATCATATATGCGATTGCCCTCTGCTCACTTCCTTAGTATATATCATATATTTGAATTATGTCATGCCATGATGTTTACATAGACATCATGTATCTGAATTATGGCATGCCAACCCATTTTCTAAAGACATAATATAGTTATATCATCTCATCCTGTTTACATAGTCATCATATTTTAAATTATGTCATTCTATCCGTGAATTATATCATGCCATCATGTTTCCATCGGTGGCATGTTTGTGATTTATGGCATGCCAACCACTTTAATAGACACATCGTATAGTTATATCATGTCATCCTATTTACATAGTCATCATATTTTGAAGTATGTCATTTTATCCTGTTTAGTTAGCCATCATACATGTGAAATTGTGTCATGCTATCCTGTTTAATTAGCCATCATATATGTGAAATTATGTCCTGCTATTCTGTTTGCTTAGACAACATAAATGTGAATTATTTCATGCCATGTTTTCTTCCCTACTATCCATTGCACCTGTCTATCTTACAATGTCTGTACATTCAATTACTTTTCTTGTTTATCAGCCATTTCAATTGGAGGGAGTGATGGCAGTATCTGTGGGAGTAAAACCACGGTCTTCAGAAAAGATCGTGCTACCTGTCGATGCAGATAGAACCACGGTTGTACTTTCCCAAGAACCAGCCCCACCACACATAACCCACACTCATGTAGATTGTACCCCTACCTAGTTGGACAGAGAACCAGCTACACCCCTTCTAACCCCAACCCCAGCAGATAGACACCCAATTCCCGTTGACACAGCACCGTCTCCACCATAGAGCACCCAAACATGAGCAGTTAGTAAGGCAACTGCAGTGCCCAAATCACGAGGACCACCACTCCAAACCCGAAGTCAACACTTAAAGCAGAAGAAGAATTGTTCTCAGGTCAGGTTTCGTAGCTATGGTTCATACTAATTTGCTCTTGCATCACTGTATTTACTGATACCAACTAATTTCAAATTGGAAGGATGCAATTGAAACTCCAATGGCGCAACAGGTATGTTTTAAACCTGTTTCTTCAACGTGTTTGGCTATTTGCTGTTGTAACTTGCTCTATGTTGATTTCAGTTTCACTTGAATAAACAGTTATGTTCTCGTGCCATGCACATTACAAGTGTTGTTATTGCTATGTAGTTTCCCACACTTATATTCTGTCTATGCTGCTTTGTCTTAAATAGATATGATTCGAACTGTATCTATCTTGATTTGGCAACATAAACTAGAATGATATAGACCATACAGTGACCATACTACATAGATATATGTTTGTTTCATGTTGTTATCCTGTCCACCTTACTACTGAACTGGTTTACCAAAATGAGTTTCATATACTACATTGTAAACCTGAGATGTGTTTGTTTGTTTCTCTTTTAGAACACGGATAAAATATTGGAGAAGAGTACCCTGTTATGCAATGGTAAAGGAAGTAATGCAGATAAGGTTCAAGATAGTGAGACATCCCTGTTGGTCTCCAAGAAAGCTGATAAAAACTATATTGAAGACACAGAGACAACCCCAAAGTCCTGTCTTGATGTAGTGTTCGAGTTACTGGCTACCACTGCTGGCACCAGCTCTTCGAACTCGCTGCCTAAATCAGTTCGGCTTCTTGAGTCTCAACTTCAAGTTGAAAGACATCGATCAGATGTTATGCGACAGGAAGCCGAATGACTGAGGAAGTCCCTGCAGAATTCAGATGCATACTTTCTGGTGCAACAGCAAGCGCTGGAGGACTTAAGCGCCAAACAAGAGAAAGTTAATAAGCTTGCTAAGCATCTTGCCAGCATTATGGGTACCCAGGATATTATTTCTTGAGCTTTTCTGAAGTGGTTTCAATTCTGGACTTGTTTTGCTGCGGTGTTTATATGCTGATGTGTTCCCTATATTTGCACTGGTGGCAAACTTTGATGCCCAGTGGATGTAATATGTGTAATAGTCATGATAGCCTAGTGTAAGTTGCTTGCTTATTTATTTCCTTGTTGTCTTGTTTATTTGTTTGCTTATAGTCAGTGCAGTTCTTTTTCTGCAGTTTGCTAGTGGTTGCAATAAGCTATTTTTTGAAACTAGGCCACAATAACCATGGGCTAATATTTACTGTAATGACACTGGGCCTCCTACGGGCCATAGAAACAGCGGGCCTTCTACGGGCCGTATAAATAGTGGGCCTTCTACGGGCCGTAGAAACAATGGTCCTTCTACGGGTCGTATCATCAATGGGCCTTATACGGGTCGTATGATCGATTGGCCAAACATGGGCCAAACAGATCGCGTTCTGGCCGTAAACGAGCTAGAGTTGGAATCGTCCGTTCATGGGCTGACCATAACGGGCCATCATTAATAGGCCGTAGTAATGACACTATGAAAACGGCCCAACGTATTAACGGACCACAAACGGGCCGACTATAACCACGGGCTGAATTTAGCCCACAAGCAGAAAATGACACTAACGGGCCGTAAGTAAAAGAATGCTAGAAAATAGCCCAAGAATAAATGGGCTCTAAGAAGGCCGAAAGATAACATGGGCTGGAAACGGCCCAACGGAATAATGGGCCGTTGATGGGTATAAAGTGATACACTGTTCTTTACGGGCCAGTTTCACCACGGGCCATTAATGGGTGTAAAGTGATACACTATTCATTACGGGCCAGTTTCACCATGCGCCGTTAATAGGCCAAGAGTTACATAGGGCCTCATATGGGCCGAAAGACGTCATGGGCCATACATGGGCCAGAAGTGAAAACAGGCTGGAATCATATTGGATGGCCCAGATGACACTACTGGGCCTAATTCGAATAGGGCGTAACGGGCCTTGGGTTAGCGGGCTGTAAATGGGCTATATGCGAATAGGCCGTTAATAGGCTTTCCATGGGCCGGCCCACCACCTTTTGACCAAGTCAAACGGGCCGGCCTTTTCACAGGAATGGGCCTCTATTGGGTCGTGCCATGTGTCGACGTATCATAGGTGCCTTCTGTCCAATGAGTGGATGACATCTGTTCCAGCGATGAGCCGACACGTGTTTCCTCCAACCAATGATGATTTTACATGTGGAAAATCCCCATTGGTCGGGGCTGTTAACGGGTTATCGGATCCAAAACCTGACCCGATAGCTTAATGGTGTTCCGTTACGGTGGATGCAACGTGTCGGTCACCCTTGATGAAAGCACTTCTGTGACGTGCGATTTATCGTCATGGAAGTGGACACTTCCGTGATGATAATTTTGGTAATGTCATGGAACACTTCTACGACAGCACAGGTATGACTATCTTGATTCTGTCATAAAATCGTCATGGATGTATATGCATGACAGAAAACGCGACCTACTGTGACAAACACGTATCATCACGGATGTGTATTTTTTTGTAGTGTATGGAAGGGGGATTCGGCCAGGGCAGGCATCCTAGGGCAGCCACCGACCACTTGGGGCGCCCTAGGGGCTGCCTCCCCTCCCCCCTCCACCTATATATATGAGAGGAAGGAGAGGGGAAACACACACCATGATTTCCTAGCCGTGTGCGGCGCCCCTCTCCCTCTAGTTTGTCCTCGGTCATATTTTCGTAGTGCTCGGCGAAGCACTGTGGAGATAGTTGCATCACCACCATCATCACGCCGTCGTGTTGCCGGAACTCATCTACTACTTCGCCTGTCTTGCTGGATCAAGAAGGCGAGGACGCCATCGGGCTGAACGTGTGTTGAACGCGGATGTGTCGTACGTTCGGTACTTGATTGGGCGGATTGTGAAGGTGTACGAATACATCAACCGCGTTGATAAATGCTTCCGCTTATGGTCTACGAGGGTATGTAGACACACTCTCCTTCTCTCGTTGCTATGCATCTCCATGGATAGATATTGCGTGTGCGTAGATTTTTTTGTTTTCCATGCAACGTTCCCCAACAGTCGGTGCCAAATCGGATGTCGTTGCACCACCTCACCACAACCACCGGCTCCCGGTCGTTACATCTGGTGGTATCAAGACTGGCGCATAGACCAACACTAATCTTCTCTACGTACTTTTTCCTCACTCGTGCGCATGCAGGATCAACTTTCTAGTCAGTGATCATCCTAAAATTGCTTCAAACCAAGAACGCTTAACTTTGAGGTTCCTTGCGAATGGGATCCTAGAGAATGATGAATTTCTTGTTGATATAAGTAGTCTATCATTCCCATTAAGGTAGAATGTCATGTGGACTCCCACTCAAAGGCACCGATGTCCTCACCGGCCTAGTAGGAATGTTCCCTCTTAAAACATGACCATGTGGTATACATAACATATAAATACGATGGTTTATAAATTATTTGGAGGGCCAAATAATTCCCAATAGCCTAATTTTTTATGTGGCCTCTCTGAACCATTAAAAGCCCCGGAAAAATATTTAGGGTGTTTGTACAAGGTTTGGTATTTATTTTGAACATTTTTTTGTAGAAAGGGCATTTTTGTGATTCGAACTAGAGGTAGGTGCTATGATTGTGCAAAATCTGTGAAACAATTCGTGTAGCTGCCAAACATTGTGAAAAGATTATGTGCAAACTTTGGGACTCTATCTTAATGTCTGAGATCAAAAAGGAACATGGGGTTTGATGAAACCCAACTAATAATAATTGGGAAAATAAATTAGTTTTTTGTGTTTGATATTTTTGGCATGCATTTGAGAATATTGCATAGTGGAACGATGGCATCATGACATGATTGTGCAACATAAAAATAATATTTATTTATTTAAGTAGGGAATTACTCAAGGATGACCTAAATTTGTAGGCTATGTTGCGCCACCAAACACAAAGGTTTGTAGGACAACAACAAATTTTCCACAAGTGGATGACCTAAGGTTTATCAGACCGTGGAAATTTCCCTTATCATATACCCCCTCCATTTTTCATGAAATATCCTTGTAAGTGAAAAAAGATCACCTAATGACCCCACACAACACAAAATAAAGGAAATGAAACAATACTAAATGTCAATAACTCATAGGATATTTCGAGACACCGTGTAAATATCATGATCAAACTCAAGAAAATGATGAGTGCAAAATGCACTCATCAAGAGCACCATATCCATTCGATCTATGTGAGTACCCACTAGATTTAAAAAAATTATCCTTACATAACACATTATGATTTTTACAAGTCTTACTCTTTGGTTAACTAGGATAACCTTAATAATTATTGTATATATAAGTCACAATGTAACATCATGTTGATCCTCTAAATGCGTTATTAGTGATACTACGTTCCATATGAGACAATTTACGCCTTGTATATGGTGCAAAACCTTACACCCTATGTATTTAAGGCGGGCTTCAGAACACTAACTCTCTTGATTTTTTTTATATCTCAACGAACTTCGGTGTTTTATGTAATGTAGCAAAGATTTGGTTTATTACATAATATGAGCAAGGTCCTTCACGATTGTTGTATTTATTTTCTTTGGGTTGTTCAAAAGTATGCATTTCCTTACAACAAGTTCCTTGATGTATGGCCAAATATAATCCTAAATGTACAAATCTTCTCGCTGACATTTCATCATAGTTGGTCTTATGTGATTACACCAAAGAAGATTATTATCTCTTTGCATTTAGGCACATAGGGGATACATTGTTAACACACAAAAACTGTCATAAATATGTTGTATTCCTTAAAAGTTCCTCATGATCACCAAACTTGTAAGAGAAACAAACATCTAAGTGGGTGCAATTTATGCCACTAACATCAATTTATCCGTCAATTCTCGTACACATAGGATGATGACATGAAAGGCAAGTTGCTTGCGATTATCACCGCATAAGTTTAAGAAATAAACAAGAAGTGTTACTATATATCGTCAGAAAACTTATCGGTTCCTGAGTGTGTGATTCACCATGAGAAAGTAAATTTGCTTGCAAGAATCACCAACTACTCAAGAAACAAACAACAAAGTATGTGTGTATTGTGCCATTACCACCAAGCTATTTATGGTACTCATGGCGTATGTTGATCTTGTGAAGGTAGGTTACCACCGCTGAGCACTAAACATGTACAAAAAACAAACATGCAGTTTGGTGCACTTTGGACTATTATTACCAAGTTATTTTTGAGTCCAATATTGTAGGGTTCACAAAGAAAGCCTTCCATGTGAAATATGTTGTTGACAATGATTTCTGAATTAGTATGTGAGATAGGCAACTCGAGTGGATGCGATTTCTCATATTGCCATCAAACTTTTTGTTGGATCTCATAGTGTATGATTAACCTTGTGCATGCAAGTTGATGACGATGAACACCACATGTACGAGCAACAAACATCTGGGTAGGTACGCTTTGTGCTATTATCGTCATACTCTTTGTCAAATTTCATTGTGTAGGCTTCATGCAAGAGTAATGTGTTGTAGACAATTTGTGTCAACGTGTAGGAGAGAGGAGTGATAGAAAATTTCCTAATGCATGATCAAATATAATCTAAAATGTGCAAACTTCACATGGTAATTTAATCATACAAGGGTTGATCTGATTACACCAAAGAAGATTAGTATTTGTGACTATCAAGACATTACAAATCTTTAAAAACAATACTACCTCCGTCCGGGATAATTAGTCCCATTAGCCAAAACACAAAGACCAATGTAAAGCATTAATAACCAGCAATGCTTAATAGTAGCAACCAATCAAATCACGAGCAACTTTGCATGTAGCTAGCTACCTCGTTCACTTTGCATGCATCCAATCCAGCAACCGCCAACATTTACAGTAGGCAACCCACTTGCCTCTTCGGTTTCTGCATGCAGCTACCCACGCGCGTCACCAGCCAATCAAGCGCAAATCAAGTGGCCGGGTCAAGGAAAAGCAACTGCCTACAGCTAGCGGCCTTGAAAAAACGTACGCAGCTTCTTGGCTCACCGAACTTATATACCTGGATGGAGGTAGTACATACTTAGCACATATGCATTGTTGCGTTTAGACATGTATGGTGAACACCTTGTGAACATACAAAAATGTCATTAATATGTTGTGTTACAAAAAAAATTCTCATGAGCACCAAACTCGTATGCGAAACAAACATCCAAGTGGATGCACACTCTAGGAAATTATCCCAAGACTATTCATGAGAATGTGAAATGCAGGTAACTAGAAATGAGCTTTGAACCAACATGAGAAACAAGCATCCAAGTACACACAATTTGTTCTATTATCATCAATTTACTTGGTAACTCTCTTACACATATGATGTCGACATGAAACGGAAAGGCAAACTTATTACAATGATCACAGAATGAGTTTAAGAAACAAGCAATCAAGTGAGTCCTACTATATAGTGTCACACCACTTGTGGGCTTTTTGAGTGTGTGATTGAACATGTGCAAGATAAGTTGCCACCAATAAGCACCAAACTTTTATAAGAAACCAAAATGTAGGTAGGTGTATTTTGGACTATTTTTACCACATTATTTGTTGGGCTTAATGTTGTGGGGTTCAAAAAGAGAAGTATTCCATGTGAGTGGCAAGATGTTGACAATGATCACCGAACTAGTTTGTGAGACAGACAACCGAGTGGGCGAGATTTGTAGTATTGCCATCATACTATTTGTCGGATCTCATAGTGCATGATTGACCCTATGAAGGTAAGTGATGATGATGAGAACCACACATGTACAAGAAACAAACATCCATGTAGGTGAGATATGTGCTATTATCGTCATACTATTTGTCAGATCCCATGGTGTAGCGTTCACACGAGAGTATTGTGTAGTAGAAAAATTTGCGTCAGCATATACGAGAGAGGAGTGGTAGAAAATTTCTTACTGAGTTTGTTTTACTAGCCCTCTTCTGGAAACAGCCTCTTACAGAAATGTAGGGAAAGGCTGCGTACTATAGACCCAAAGTGGTAGGACCCTTCCCCGTACCCTGCGCAAGCGGGAGCTACATGCACCGGGCGGCCCTTTTTTGTTTTACTAGCCCTCTTCTGGCCAAAGTATGACAAATGTTGTTCAACTAATTCAAAGCACATGTTAAATAGCTACTTAACATTTTGTTACCATCTTCTTCACTTTTAAAATTGGAACACCTTCTCCACCCAGTTAATCTTCCCTCTCTTTCCCCTTCTTTTCTTTGTTATGTATCATTTAGTAGAAGGTGTGAACAAAAACGCACAAACAAAAGGATATGAAGCAAAATGCAAGAACAAACTACAGAGAAATGACTTGATTGTAGAAAATGTGAACTAGATACAGTATTCCTTGAGTATTACACTCTAGAGGCGGAGCCACAACCCGACGAGCCTAGGTAGAGCTGATGAACTCCATATGGAAACTACTAAGAAATAAGAGTTGAAGGACTAGTTTGGATGGGAAACACTCAACAAAGCAATTGCAACTAAATGCTTCTCTATATCAAATTAATGGATTCGCTCCACCACTGTTGCAGTAATGGTGGAAGCCTAATAGGCACCCTCAAAGCAAGAACATCAATGAACCAATCATTATAGCAACCTCGTTGTTGTTTTAACCTACAAGATAGTGACAATTTGACATTAGTATTGGATTCTACCATAACAATTGACCTCCAATATTGTAAATGTGAATATATTGGGAGTGAGAACTAACAAGCACCTAACATGTTTAAGAAAAAAACAACCGACTGAGTGCACTTTGTGCTATTATCAGTCATGAGACAATTTATCAAATTTTATGCTGTAGAATTGAGCATGTGTCATGTAAAAGGCAACATGCTAACGTTGGGCACCAAACTATCTTAGCAAAATAACCGAGTAGGCGTGTTTTGTGCTACCATCATACTACTTCTCGTGTGCCATCTTTTATGATTTACCATGTGAATGTAAGTTGCTGACAACAAGCATCAGACACGTATACATACAAATATCCATGCATGCACCTCCCTATTATAATCATAAGATTATTTGGTTGGTATACTAGCCTATGTGCATTGTTTCTTTTCATGTCTTGGTATGCTAGTTACTTTTATTTAGTTCTTATTTTCTAACCAATGTTATTTTTCTAGCCTTATATTCTTGTTTTGAGTACGTGAGATGCTGTTATGGTGCAAGCCAACATCTGATGATGTTAAAGCAAACGTTGATGCGTCTCTTTGTTCAGGGGATGCTAATTCACGTGCAATCGTTACAGCGCTCGATTTCTGACTGAAACTTACGTAACTCAACATTCCTTTATTTCCTGACGGGAACTCAAGTTTTCTTTCAAGTGAATCCATGTGAGAGAAAGATTAAAGGACACACCTGCCCCCACCCCTGCTGAAATCAGGGGGCAGCGAGATTTATGGAAGGCAATGTTGGCACCCACCTGTTTAATTTATTGCAACAGAGATTTATGGAAGGACAGACTGGCCCCACTAATTAATAGAATTAACGGAGGGAGAGATTTATGGATCGAGCGTTTCAACGCTCGCCCGCAAAAGGAGCATTCTCCCTTTGTTCATATTCGGGAGAAGGTTCCATTGCATCAATCATTAGAGATGTAAAGGGAAATTTTCTTGCAGCCTTCTTCGATTTCATTCCACATCTTGAAACTGCATGAGTGAGAGAAGCTATGGCAATGAGAACTGAACTATAACTTGCTAATTCGCCGGGATTCCGTAATGTGATGGCAGAATCTAATCCTTTGGAAGTATTGTGGCAAACAAAGTAAATGGTCGGGCATTGTTCCCCATTTACACAGATTGTATATAGAGAGCTTGCATAGGAAATTGGGGAGGTAATTTGCAATCACTGTCATAGAAATGCTAATGAAGTTTCTCATGAGTTGGCTAGCGTTTGCTTTTTGGATAAAACTTGATGTACTTGGTAAGATGAGCCCATTGATTTTCTTTTGAGTTATCTCATAAACGATGTAATTATTATTATTATTGAATAAAGCATGCCATGAAGGCCTTCTCTGAAAAAGGTTACTTGAATTGTCTTTGCATCTAGCAAACACAAGTTAACTGTTACTACCTCCGATCCATAATAAGTATCGCAGTTTTGAATTAACTCTAGTTCAAAATTGCAACACTTATTTTGGATCAGAGGGAGTAACATTTATCCGCCTTTCTCTTTCGTGTGCCCCTCATTTCCTCTACTTTGTTCTCTCAAAAATGGTATGCAAAATTGAACATAATACATTGGGAAAGGCACGGAGACAAAAATGAGTGGAACAAAAAAAAGAGAAAATTAACCATCATTGCAGAAAATTGTTAACTATATGCATCACCCGTTAGGTATTGCATTGAAACCTCGATGTGCACCCTCATAGTTATCATCGACGATTTCAATCAACAGAGCAACCATGGAGTGTCTCGGTCTTATCGTATTCTCATCATATTGCACAGATTCTTCTCAAGCATTATCTCCTATTTGAGGCCATCCCCTTAACCGTTCAGCCTATGGACACATCAGTATGGAGATTAAGGCCTTACTGTCGGAGTGGGAGTTTATTTCACAAAAACTTCATAGCAATCAAAATAGAGTAACAAATCAATTGGCGAGATATATCCATACTGATTGTAGCACTTCTGTTTGTCTACATAGAGGCCCTCCTGTATCGAGGATCTCTACCCACTAGATTGTAACTCTGTCATTTTGGAATAAAACTTTTTTATCCTTGCAAAAACAATACATTGCGCTCGTTTCACATGTATCCTTAATTCCTATACCTACCTGCCGTGACATTTGGCTGAGGCTTTGGAGTGGCAATCATCGCTTCCTGTATAGGAGTACTAGTGACACGGATAAGACACATAGTATCTATAATCTAGATCTACACCCAGAAAACAAACTTGGCAAAAGCACGTACAGTGAAGTAGACGAGACTCTTAGTTGTTGATGGCCATATACCTGGTTTCCATTTCGCAAAAATAAATAAAAAAATACCTGGTTTCCATCACGGAACTTGCCAGAAAGAGCAATTACGTAAGCCTGCACAGTTGCCTAATTAGGTGACAAGTGACAGCCCCAAATGCACTAGATGATTCGAACCTGGACACTGACGATAGTGCACCCGACTACCTAAGAGGTGAGTAATTGTTTTTGCAGCTCGCAATTCACCACGTGCCGTTTAAGCCTGTATAGTATAGCCAGGCGAGCCCAGGCAGGCACCATGATCTGCATCGCCGCCGTCAGGCCGCTTTCAACACATGCTGGTCTGCGCGGCGTACACATCTCCTGAGACACCGCACGGGTGACTCGACAGGACACGAACAACCTGACAAACGGAGCCGATAAAGGACGCTTGTCAGGTCACCGGGACAGATGTGCTCCAGCATTGAACAACATTTGGTCGACACAGGATGAGAACGGGATGTGAAATGCCATGCGGGTGTAAAACAGGAAAGCGGTAAAAAAAACCATGCGGTGGATTGCTATAACCCTTTCCGAACTGACTGACTGACTGACTCTGTTTCTTCCTTGACATGTCACCCACACACACACGACAGAGGTGAGGACAGACAGGATTTATTCGACCACACAGCTAGTTTACTACAGATTACTGGTTCCGAATCGCAGGTTCCAGCCGAGCCACGCCTTTCCCCTACATACATTTGCACGGGCGGACGGCCGAGGGAGAGCAGACGGCGGCGGCGGCGACGACGACGACGGGCGGCGGGTATCGGCTAGGCTCGGGCCGGACCGGATTCTTGGTGCCTTGTCCACGACGGATGACGCATCACGGGTTGGTGATGTCGTGGATGCTCTTGCGCTTGCTGTCGCCGCGGGTGGCGGCGTTGGCCTGGCGGATGAAGTACTTCTGCGCATGGCTGGCCACCTGCGTCGGCGTCCGCGTCTTCACCGACCACCGCGAGATGTTCCTCCAATCCCCGCGCCCGTACTTCTCCAGCCCCTCCAGGAACATCCTATTGCCGAGACCCAACGGAGAAAAAGGTCAGCGCCAGTATAGATCGCATAGCAAAAATGGTAAAAATTTACGTGTGGCATGGTGGGGCCAGCGGAATCATCCGACGTGGCAAGATCCGGGGAAGTATCTAGGACCTCGAAGAACGCGCCGACTAATAACAGGGGAAAGGGACAAGAAAACGAACAGGGTCCAGGGAAGGAAGGCAGTTGGAGATTTTGACGGCGGAGGGGTGTGTATACCTGTGCTCCTCCTCGGTCCAGGGTATGCCCTTGCGGCGCTCCTCGCCGCCGGAGCCGCGGGGGCGGCCGCGCCCCGCCGCGACGGTGCCGCCGCCGCCGGCGGCGCCGTCGTCGTCGTCGTCCCACGACTCGGGGGGCTCGACCAGGCCGCGCTCGATGAGGTCGATGTCGGCCACCAGCGCCTGGTAGTGCTCCCAGGCCTCCTGCGGCGTGCGCCCCGGCAGCTGCGCCGCCACGAACGCCCACCGGTTCGGCACGTGCTCCGGGATCGCCACCAGCGCGCCCTCGAACACCTTGTCCTCCGCCTTGGTCCACGGCCTGCTGGGCGGCGGCGGCGGCGGCGGCATCGCCGCCGGCGCCCACGACGACGAAGACCCGCCACCCATGCCCATGCCCATACCCATACCCATGCCCATGCCGCTGCCGCGGTAGAAAGCCATGCCGCGCAACAGCTTACCGTTTCTTCCTGGGTTTGCGATGGCTTTTGGCTCGCGTTTTCTGATGATCTCGCCGAGGCAGCCCCGGGCGCCTTATAAAGATTTGGAGCGAGGATGGCCCGGGGGGCGCGCTTGATTCTCTGTGTGCCCCGCCCGCGCACACGTTTTGGGCGTGACGGCCGTCGCGTGGCACCGCATTGCGTTTCTTTCTCTTTTTTTTTGAGCCGAATGTGGCACCGCATATTGCTATACACGCCCGTACCGTGCCGCCAACGCAGTGATCAAGTGTAACAAGTTTTTTTTACACACAGTGTGAAAGTGCAACTAGTTGCTATCTTATGAACCGATGCATCAGAACGAAGCCGTAACTAAGTTGAACGTTTATTGATCACATAGTTCAAAGAGAGTTCTCCCTCGGTATAAATAGTTCATATTGACCAGGGAAGAGAGTGGAGTGTTGATGATTTTTTTTTGACTGGTGTCACAGCTCATATGGTTAGTAATTTCCCTATTACATGGAAGCACTTAATTGCCAATTGATTGGGTATAAATGTATAAAGCTCTCTTCACTCAAGAGAGTTCTCCCTTCCATAAAATTATACTACTTGTCAAGATTGAGCAAGAACCTTAAAATTTTCAACGCACAGAAATAAATATCTTGTTGATCTAGGGCCTCTCTACTTTTGTAAAATATATTGAGGATGATGTTCCTTCTTTTAGGGTTTGAGGATGATGTTTCTTATGACTTGTCTCTATAAACTTGTTTAATTTGTTGGTAAATTTAGAAACAATGTTATTTTCCTATATATTGACTACTTTCCATCAGAATGGAAGGAAAGTTTTATTAAGTTCAATTGCCTACAATTCATTTCCCTTGTGTATATGCAAAAAATAGTAAATACCTTTCTTTGTGATGCAACCATCTATTATTTTCTCTCTTTTTTGCGGGGAATTACACTTGTATTGTTAGTTCTTATAGGATTAAACACGACATGACAAATCATTATTTATAATCTGTATATTCACATTTTTAGTCTCGCGAATCAAAGTGGACCTTAGTATTCTCTAACCGTGCAGACGCACTCTTGCAACCGATCCACTAAGTTACTCCTCTCTCTCTCTCTCTCTCTCTCTCTCTCTCTCTCTCTCTCTCTCTCTACACTGCAAACTTCTCCCTAAGCGTGTCTCCTCACACATATGCCACCCTAGCAAACCCAAAAGTCTCCTAGTGCTCTCCTCATTTAGCTTCCTTCATAAGCCACATTTACCTTTTCGATCTAGATCGACGCATGTAACTGAAGAATACATGTGAACCTCTCTCTTCCCCTCACGTAAAGCAAAACTTACTTTTAGACAAGATATATACTCCACATCTTGTAGAGATAGTACGCCATCAAGAGTTTATCAATAAGGAACCAAAAGGTATGTAAGGTGGCAAACTCGCATAAGCATGGACACGTGTATATGCGGCCATCGAGGCCCGTTCGGGAAAGCAAGGGTTCATTGAGCAATATCCACCTTAATGAGAAGGACCACCTTGGAAGGGTGCGGCTACAGGGTTAGAGAAGTTACTCCACACACACACACCCTTTTTTCCGCCTCACTACATCGCAAACTTCTCCCTAAGCGTGTCTCCTCACACATATGCCACCCTAGCAAACCCAAAAGTCTCCTAGTGCTCTCACCATTTAGCTTCCTTCATAAGCCACATTTACCTTTTCAATCTAGATCGACGCATGTAACTGAAGAATACATGTGAACCTCTCTCTTCCCCTCACGTAAAGCAAAACTTACTTTTAGACAAGATATATACTCCACATCTTGTAGAGATAGTACGCCATCAAGAGTTTATCAATAAGGAACCAAAAGGTATGTAAGGTGGCAAACTCGCATAAGCATGGACACGTGTATATGCGGCCATCGAGGCCCGTTCAAGAAAGCAAGGGTTCATTGAGCAATATCCACCTTAATGAGAAGGACCACCTTGGAAGGGTGCGGCTACAGGGTTAGAGAAGTTACTCCACACACACACACACACACACACACACACACACACACACACACACACACCCTTTTTTCCGCCTCACTACACCGCAAACTTCTCCCTAAGCGTGTCTCCTCACACATATGCTACCCTAGCAAACCCAAAAGTCTCCTAGTGCTCTCACCATTTAGCTTCCTTCATAAGACACATTTACCTTTTCAATCTAGACCGACTCATGTAACTGAAGAATACATGTGAACCTCTCTCTTCCCCTCACGTAAAGCAAAACTTACTTTTAGACAATATATATACTCCACATCTTATAGAGATAGTACGCCATCAAGAGTTTATCAATAAGGAACCAAAAGGTATGTAAGGTTGCAAACTCGCATAAGCATGGACACGTGTATACGTGGCCACCGAAGCCCGTTCGAGAAAGCAATGGTTCGTTCATAAATATCCACCTTAATGAGAAGGACCACCTCGGAAGGGTGCGGCTGTAGGGTTAGAGAAGTTACTCCACACACACACACCCTTTTTTCTGCCTCACTACACCGCAAACTTCTCCCTAAGCGTTTCTCCTCACACATATGCCAACCTAGCAAAACCAAAGTTTCCTAGTGCTCTCACCATTTATCATCCTTCATAAGCCACATTTAACTTTTCAATCTAGATCGACTCATGTAACTGAAGAATACATGTGAACCTCTCTCTTCCCCTCACGTAAAGCAAAACTTACTTTTAGACAAGATATATACTCCACATCTTGTAGAGATAGTACGCCATCAAGAGTTTATCAATAAGGAACCAAAAGGTATGTAATGTGGCAAACTCACATATGCATGAACACGTGTTTATGTGGCCACCGAGGCCTGTTCGAGAAAGCAATGGTTCGTTGAGAAATATCCACCTTAATGAGAAGGACCACCTTGGAAGGGTGCGGCTCCAGGGTTAGACACTACAAAAGAAGACACTTCCGTGATGATACGTGTTTGCCACAGTAGGTCACGTTTTCTGTCATGCATGTACGTCAATGAGGATTTTATGACAGAATCAAGATAGTCATACATGTGCTGTCGTAGAAGTTTTCCATGACATTACCAAAATTAGCATCACGGAAGTGTTCACTTCCATGATGATAAATGTCGCGTTATGGAAGTGCTTTCATCAAGGGTGACCGACACATGGCATCCACCGTAACGGGTCGCCGTTAAGTTATCAGGTCCGATTTTGGATCGATAACCCGCTAACAGCCACAACCAATGATGATTTTCCACGTGTAAAATTCTCATTGGCCGACGGAACCACGTATCAGCTCCGCGTCGGCACAGGTGTCACTCATCCAATGGGCAAGATGCACCTATGATATGTTGACACATGGACCGGCCCAAAAGTGGCCCATAAAGATTAAATGGGCTGGCCCAACTAAAGGCCCATGAGATTTCGCCGACCATAATGGGCCGGCCCAGCTAAAGGCCCATGAGATTTCACCGACCATAATGGGTCGGCCCAGCTAAGGGCCCACTAGATTTTGAGGACACTAATGGGCCGGCCCATTAATAGGCTGTCATGTTTTGGGCCAAATGTCGGCCCATATTTGATCCGGTCCATTAACAGTCTGCCATGTTCCAGGCCCAATAAAGGCTCATATGAGATCCGGCCCGTTAAAAGCCTACCACGTTCTGGGTCAAATTACGACCCAGATCAGATCTGGCCTTTTAAGAGGCTTTGGGCTAAATTATGGCCCATATCAGATCGTCCTGTCAACTGGACGCTATGCTTTTGGGCCCACTTGCTAAAGCACCATTTAGTAATTCAGCCTGATATTAGTTTCGGCCTGTTTGACATTTCGGCATGTTAAAAGCCCGTCATATAGTTGGGCCTAACTATGGCCCGGTTTGCATCCGGCCTGCTCACAACCGATAACCTGATTGGGAAAAATAAGGACCGAGACAATTTTGGCCTGTTAAAGGCTCGTGATGTGATTGGCACAATCATGGGCCGGGGTCTATTTCGGCCTGCTGCCGGCCCGTGAGCTGTTCGGCATGTTTCAGGCCCAACCTACTTTTCAGCCTCCTAAAAGTCCATTGAGTTTTCTTGCGAATATAGGGCCGGCGGTTTACTCTGCCTATTAGAGGCCCAAATCTACTAGTGGGTCAGTTTACATTTAGGCCTGTTAACGGACCAATTATGTAGTGATTTGCATGACGACCCGATTATGTACCATAATTTTACAGTTTGGCCGGTTTACCGCGTAGACATGATATATATATATATACAGTAAAATAACTACATAATCGTGAATAAGAAAAATCTAGAGTATAAAATAAATAAATTACAACATATTACATCCACTAGGCATCACAGTTCACCACTATGATAATAAAGCACAAGCAGACAGCAGATTACATACATTGGGCATCAAAGATCGCCACCAGTGCAGATAAACACGCCGACAAAATAATATACAAAACCAACATCACTTCAATAGAGTTCAAGAAAGGTTAGCCCTGCTCGGGAGCTGTAGCGCAAGCAGCTGAGCAAGCTGATGAGACTGCGCTTGTTTGACACTTATATCCTCCTCACTCTGAAAGATAAACAAGCAGATAGATGACAGGTTTTGCACATATAAGTATCAGTGCTAACAATTCATCACATTTCTTACTGACAAATAAAGTGACACAGCTTAAAATACCATTAACACAATATGGTATTGTTCAGGTTAAGACATGGCAAGAAATGACATTGTGAAGGAGTTGGAAGCTTCACAACACCACTGGATTACAGATCAAGAACTCATAAGTATCAATGGTTAGTGTGCTGTCAATTTATCCCATTTCAGATTGGCAAATAAAGAGACGGTTTAAATAATAGTAGAATGATATGACATTGTTCATAGTTAAGACATTGCAGAATATGACACTGTGCTATCGTGGGTAGGTTCACCACACCACTGGATTACGGATCAAGAACAGAAGCATACATGCAGTGCAAAAGAAGATCACTTGCTCTGTATAGTTTAATTTACATGGTATGAAGAAGGAACTTGGTTGTACAACTAAAAACTTAAATTGAGAAAGACAAAATTTTGTTTATGAAGTACATAATAAACATTAAACATGCAATTTGATGCAAACACCAAAAATAAATAGTTGTTGCAGTCATGCCTAACCAAATATACACAACAAAGTTTGAAGGGTTAAGAAGGACAAACTTACATTATTGGTGAAGACAGGCTCTATAAAGTCCTTGTCCATGCTGATGGGGGGGGGGCAATTCAAGAAGTTTACCACAGAATCTTCTTCATAAGCATTGCCTTTATTCTACATTTTGTTAAGAGTAAATATAGATGTGATAATATAAGAAAAAATGGAGAATATTTAAGATAAGATGAAGAGTGATGCTACATAACCAAGTAGCTACAAATGTAAGTACAACGATACATGCAAAAGGTACAGCTAAGAGCAATGCAGAGCTAAACTTCTTCAGGATCATCAGTGTTATGGAACCTTATGGTAAGAGTAAATATATATCTGATGCGTAGAAAATGGTGGGCAAAGGAAAATAAGCTGCAGAGTGATGGTACATGAACAACTACCTGTCAATATAAGTACACTAATAAAGGACAGCAGGTACTTACAAGAACAATGCTGAGCTAAAAAAATTTATTGGCCTTGGATATATTGTACACTAATGTAACCATTGATACAGATCAGATAATTTGGAGCGAACAATTGATAAGCAAGCTATCATACATACTGCTGTCACATAATGAACCAGACATGAATGCAAGTACAGTGATATAGGACAACAGGTACTAACAAGAGCACAGCAGCGGGCAACATATTTACGATATCCTGTCATTCTTTTCAAACCAAAATTCTTCTTTGAGCCGATTTCTTGCAAAAAAGACCCGTAAGGCACACGCGAAAAAGTAGAAGTTCAAATTGTCATGTGATATCATAGATAGTACCTCATCCTGGGAATAAGACCGGTGCATAATAAGGTTTTTCCATTCAATGTCTTCTAAATTTAGCACAGAAGACTTCACCGGAAATTCGTTTATAGACTTGCCATCAAAGTGTGATTTCCTCAGGTAACACCGATACTGCTGCAATGCTTCCTTGAAAAGCGCAAGCAAGCTTTGCTCGTCATGACTATCCAGATTGACCCTCGTCTACTTACAACAATGTGATGTAAATCATTGATGTTTTCAATCAGTAGAAAACAGGAAAATAATCACCATGAATAATAGCACTTACACGTAAGTGGGACAGGAAGATGTGAAAATGGTGTTTGTCTTCACTATAATCTTCCTATGATGGGAATATATGCACGTAGTCCCTAGCTACATTGAAAACATTGTCTTTAAAACTGGGAATAACTAGAATGGGGTTCCAATCTGCAGGAATTGGCCGTCTCTGCAGTTGGGATAGGTCTTCGGCCGGTGGACTTGCTGTACTTTTTGTTGGAGTGGGATTTTTCTGTGGTACGGCTGGTGCTATGGCAACTGAAATCGGCATACCTTTTGCTGGAGTGCATGTCCTGTGTGGTGGGGCTAGTGGTGTGGCCAGTGAAGTATGGGTACAGTCTGCTGGAGTCGGTTCTACGTTTTGTGTCACTGGTTGTACAACCAATATAAGTGGGGTGTTGTCATATTTCTCCGGCACTACCACGTTTTCAAGGACTTTGCTGGTGCTCCTTCAGGTTCGGCAATCACCCTCTTCCTTTTTGACGTCTGATGCACAAGAACAACATTTGAGTGGAAAACATGGTATGATGACAGATGGAATATGTATTGATAATGGATGGCATGGCATCTTGACATATATGATGAGTAAACTAAGAAGATGGCCGTACAACAAAGTAGAATAAATGCAAGAAAACATATGCAAGATACGCACAATCAATAAAACCTTGCCAAATTAGAACAGGCACCTTGATGGGTGAACAGGATAGGCCATCTGCCTTTGACTCCTCGAGGTTAGAATAGTCATTAGGATCATATTCTGAACAAGAATCTACAAGTGGGGAGCATATGAGTCTCATTGCATCTAGAATGGCACTCAATGCATTGGTGCCAATTTTTTAAGTCGTTGTAGTGTTCCACAATATTCTTCTGATGCGCAGATTCTGATATTTGGTACCTCTTGAGCACTGCGTTGGTTTTCCCTTGAAGAGGAAAGGGTGATGCAACAAAGTAGCGTAAGTATTTCCCTCGGTTTTTGAGAACCAAGGTATCAATCCAGTAGGAGACTACACGCAAGTCCCTCGTACCTACACAAACAAATAAGAACCTCGCAACCAACGCGATAAAGGGGTTGTCAATCCCTTCACGGTCACTTACGAGAGTGAGATCTGATAGAGATAACAATAATAAGATAAATATTTTTGGTATTTTTATGATATATATTAAAAGTAAAGATTGCAAAGTAAAATAGATTGGAAACTTATATGGTAAGAGATAGACCCGGGGCCATAGGTTTCACTAGTGGCCTCTCTCAAGATAGCATAAGTATTACAGTGGGCGAACAAATTACTGTCGAGCAATTGATAGAAAAGTGCATAATCATGTATGTAGGCATCACGTCCGCGACAAGTAGACCGAAACGATTCTGCATCTACTACTATTACTCCACACATCGACCGCTATCCAGCATGCATCTAGAGTATTAAGTTCATAAGAACAGAGTAATGCATTAGGCAAGATGACATGATGTAGAGGGATAAACTCAAGCAATATGATATAAACCCCATCTTTTTATCCTCGATGGCAACAGTACAATACGTGCCTTGCTGCCCTGCTGTCACTGGGAAAGGACACCGCAAGATTGAACCCAAAGCTAAGCACTTCTCCCATTGCAAGAAAGATCAATCTAGTTGGCCAAACCAAGCTGATAATTCGAAGAGACTTGCAAAGATAACCAATCATACATAAAGGATTTCAGAGAAGAATCAAATATTGTTCATAGATAAACTTGATCATAAACCCGCAATTCATCGAATCTCGACAAACACACCGCAAAAAGAGTTACATGAAATAGATCTCCAAGAAGATAGAGGAGAACATTGTATTGAGATCCCAAGAGAGAGAAGAAGCCATCTAACTAATAACTATGGACCCTAAGGTCTAAGGTAAACTACTCACACATCATCGGAGGGGCCATGGAGTTGATGTAGAGGCCCTCCGTGATCGATTCCCCCTCCGGCGGAGCTCTGGAAAAGTCCCCATGATGGGATCTCTTGGGTACAGAAGGTTGCGGCAGTGGAAATAGGTTTACGTGGTGCTCCTAGATGTTTTCGGAGTATATGAATATATATAGGAGGAAGAAGTAGGTCGGTGGAGCCACGAGGGGCCCACGAGGGGGAGGGCACGCCCAAGGGTAGGAGCCCCCCTGCCTTGTGGCTTCCTCGTTGGTTGCTTAACGTCCACTCCAAGTCCCCTAGATCACGTTTGTTCCAAAAATTACTCTCCCGAAGGTTTTATTCCGTTTGGGTTCCGTTTGATATTCCTTTTCTGTGAAACACCGAAATAAGCAAAAAAACAACAATTTGCACCGGGCATTGGGTTAGTAGGTTAGTCCCCAAAATATTATAAAAGTGTATAAATAATCCCATTAACATCCAAAATAGATAATATAATAGCATGGAACAATAAAAAATTGTAGATACGTTGGAGACGTATCAATATTCACTGTAATTACGTATAATATCTAAAAACCATGAAAACATAAATAGTAGTGAGATTATCTTTGTAATGCAGATGATATTCTAATATAGGGGCGCCCCTGTAAACCCTTGTGTGCTATCACTGGATTCTGATGAGAGAGCTCATGTGTGCTGTAATATGGTGCGTGCATTAATATAATCTGGCACATGTACACAAAAAATAGGTTCCAGAAGTGTTGGGGATATTACTACTGGGCATAAAACGGCCTACCAGGGCCAGATTAACTCCATCAGTAGTTCAAAGGTGTTAAAGCCCAAAGAGGCAGATAAAGGCCCAGGGCCGGTAGTCAGTTTACAACCTATAGCCGTACATCAGCTTTGTGCATATACTTGTAATATAAGTTAGGAACAAGGAGAGACCAACCCAGATACGAGTATGAACCGGTGTTGGGACTCTCTGAACCGGCAGGCGTCACCCATGTATATAAGGGGACGACCTGGCGGCGGTTCAAGGACAACAGACAACAACTCGAGACATAGGCGAATCTTGTTTGCTCCCTAGTCATCGAAACCCCATCAATTCCATCACAACTAGACGTAGGCTTTACCTTCCTCGAAGGGGCCGAACTAGTATAAACTCTCTTGCGTCCTTGTGTCCGCTTTAACCCCTTCAAGCTAACCCGTCGCGATGGCTCCACGACTAAGTCCTTTCTCTAGGACATCTGCCGTGACAAAACCACGACAGTTGGCGCCCACCGTGGGGCTATCGCACGATGGTTTCCGGTTCTTGGAGGGCCGCTTTGAAGGACTCGAGGGCTATGCTGTAGGCCGGATGACTAAGAGTCGTCGCGGCAGGCTCTACATCGACGACGCAGGCTGGGGCCCCGAGGCCGGCTCAGTTGAGTACGGGTACCGGGTCCCCTTTGGTAGCATTCACGTTTTCATTGGCAAGATCGGTGAACCGGGCCCTGAGCCGGACATCTGCACCGACCTCGTCGAGACGGCTCAGCGTGCGCAATCCGCCCGGGTTAAACCGGCCATGAAGCGTGCCTTCGTGGGAGTCATCCATGGAGGAAGTCATGAGGACGGATCGGGATTTCGCGGGGCGACTGTCATTTGTTCCGGTGACGAATCTTCGACCGGAGAAACCGAATCTCTTTATCAGCTACAAGATGGCCGGATTGGGAGCTGTTCCGATGGCGACAGTATTCCGGACCCCTCTGATCTGCCCAACCGGGTTGGAATATTCATGGCCGGAACACAAGCAGCGCTTCATTCTTCGACAGCTGCGGCAACGATTTCCGGTTCAGCAGCAGCGACGGCCGCCGGGGCAGGAGGCCCTGTGCGCCCGCCGGCTCAGGTTCTATCAGAGCTATTTGATGCGTTGGCTGTGCTTATGGCGGAAGTTAATCCGCCAGATCAGGACGTTCACAATACGGAGATTGCAAAGGTAAAGGAACAGATCACCCAGGCCAAGGCGGATCTGGCGGCTGAGGACACCAGGATGGCCGCAGAGCGGGCTGCTTTAGACGCACAGGCCTACAGGCTTATGTTAGACCAGAGCGCATCACATGAAGTCATGAGGAGGAAGCACCGATCCCGCTTACCTCCGGTTTTCGAGGCCAGAGACCTTTTCAACACTCCAGGGCCAAGAGCCGGCAATCCGCTGGAGGGGAACCGGGCAGAAGCCCCTGGGACCGGTGCACCGGTTCAGCCTCGTCAGATCGACCCGCCTCGTCAAAACACCGTTGTACCTCAGGCTGCTTTAACACCCCCGGGTCACTACTCCAACCCAATGGACAATCTTGTTGCCGCTGCTGCACGGCTGGAGGCCATTCCAATTGAAGGTGACTCGCCGCAGGCAGTAGAGACACGGCGGGTCAAGGAACTTCTGAGGACCGCTTTGGCCCAACAGGAAGCATACTCGTACAGCCGCGACCGGATCCACTCGACCCCTCGTCCAAGCCAGAGCTATAGCAGACATATGGATGAACTGGCAGTGTCGAGTAATGAACGACGTGGGGCACCCCGGGACAACAACCCGGCGGGTGGTGCTGATGACGCTCAGGGAGTGGTGGACCGGGCCCGCGCGCGCAGGGAGGTCGAGTTAGCCGCACAGCATCAGGCTCGGCAGCTCACGCCGGTTCATCCAACCACCTTGACTGAACCTGGTGTTACTTCCAGTTCTTTGGGGGTGCCTTGCCTTATCCCCGCTTTACGTAACGTGCGCCTGCCCAAGGATTTCAAAGGCCCGCGCAAGGTACCAAATTACACGGCGGATCAACCTCCAGAGACATGGGTGGAGAGCTATGAGATGGCCATGGAGATGCTCGATGTGGATGACGCGGCGTGTGCAAAATACTTCACCATGATGCTCGAAGGAACGGCCCGTACTTGGTTAAAAAGCTTACCGGCTAATTCTATCAGTTCATGGGCCCAATTACGGGCCCGGTTTATCAGCAATTTCAAAGATACCTGTAAACAGCCTATGTCGATAGTGGACTTAGCTGCATGCGTCCAGGAGGAAGGAGAATCAACGACTCATTGGGTGCGCCGGGTTTCACAAGTGTTGCACTCCTCAGACCGCATCAACGCTGACACCGCAGTATTAACCCTAGAGGGCAACTGCCGGTTTGGACCCCTGAAGCTGAAGTTGGGACGGATGAAGCGTCATTGCACCGACATGGGGACTCTCATGGCCGCTTTGGTGAAATATGCTGATTCTGATAGTACCAAGGATCCCGAATCTGATGATGACAAGACAGGGAAAGGGAAAGAAGAACAGCAGCTCCAAAGGTCAGCAGCATCATTGGGTAGGCAATGGCGGAGGAGGCAAGCGTAAAGCGGATGGTAACATGGACTTTGTGGCTAATACCAACGCACAGAACAATGGCCAGCGACGCAAGGGTAGGCCAAGAAATCGTAGTGGGGCGCCCAACCCTAACCCAAACCGCCTAAACTATCTGCTAAGCCAGCCCTGTCCAAAACATGGGACGAAGGAGGAACCAGCAAACCACCTTTGGAAGGATTGCTTTATTATGCAGGAGTTCAAGAATTCTAATAATTTCTGGTATGATCACGAATCTGGCGATGGCTCAGGGTCCGGGCCGGGTTACGGTGGAGGAAGTTCCGGTTCAGGGTTTAATGGTAATCCAGGCGGAAATAATGGTCAAAATAATCGGAACAACCAGGGTGGTTACAACCAACAGCAGCAGCAGCAGTCGGGTTACCAGAGCAACCCAAAGCAGTTGAGTGGTGGACAGTACCATGTCTTTACCACTAGCTTGGACAAGCGAGACCGGAAGGTTCAGAGGCGGGCAGTCAACTCTGTTGAACCGGCCATACCCCGTTATCTACGTTGGTCTGAACAGCCGATCATATGGAGCAGAGAAGATCACCCACCCCAGGTCGATAATCCGGGTCAGTTGGCTCTGGTGGTGGCGCCTCAGGTGGGAGGTTATAAGTTTACCAAGGTGCTCATGGATGGAGGGAGCAGTATTAACATCCTGTACTATGAGACCTTCCGACGTATGGGGCTAACAGATAAGAATCTCAAACCGTCTAATACAGTATTCCACGGTGTAGTGCCTGGCAGATCAGCATATCCCGTTGGTAAGATAGCTCTGGAAGTGGCCTTTGGGGATGATCATGATTCCAGGTCGGAGACATTGACGTTTGAGGTGGTGAAAATCCAAAGTCCATATCATGCCCTGTTTGGGCGACCGGCATACGCCAAGTTTATGGCTCGGCCCTGTTATGTGTATTTGCAGCTCAAGATGCCGGGTCACAAGGGGACAATAACGGTTCATGGAAGCCGCAAAATCGCTTTGGAATGCGAGGAAGGAGATGCGGCTTATGCAGAGTCGGTTTGTGCCACCGAGGAGTTGAAGTACTATAAAGACAATGTTGATCCGGCGGACATGACTCCGTTGAAGAAGCCAACTACGGAGCATGATCCGGCCCTGAAGTTCAAATCGGCAGCAGAGACTAAGCTTGTTGATTTCGTACCTGGCGATTCGTCCAAGCAGTTCAGCATCAGTGCCAACTTGGATCCGAAATAGGAAAGGCGCGCTCATCGAGTTCATCCGTGAGAATCGGGACATTTTCGCATGGAAACCTTCTGACATGCCAGGTGTACCGAGGCAACTCGCTGAGCACACACTTAATGTGGATCCTAAATACAAACCGGTGAAACAGTTCCTCCGCCGGTTTAACGAAGAAAGGCGCAAGGCGATTGGAGAAGAGGTAGCCAGGCTCTTAGCAGCTGGCTTTATTATTGAAGTTTTTCACCCTGAGTGGCTTGCCAATCCGGTGCTGGTCCTCAAGAAAAACGGCACCTGGCGCATGTGTGTGGATTACACAGATCTTAATAAGGCTTGTCCAGCAGATCCTTTTGCCCTCCCCCGTATTGATCAAATTATTGATGCTACGGCGGGTTGTGAGCGTCTAAGTTTTTTGGATGCGTATTCTGGCTATCATCAGATCAAAATGGCAGTTAAGGACCAGGAGAAGACAACATTTATAACTCCCTTTGGAGCCTTCTGCTATGTGTCTATGCCCTTCGGGCTCAAGAGTGCCCAGGCAACTTACCAACGGTGTGTACAAAATTGTCTTCACAAGCAGATTGGCCGTAATGTACATGCTTACGTGGATGATATCGTGGTTAAATCCAGGGAGAAGGAGACTCTGATTGATGATTTGAAAGAAACCTTTGATAATCTGAGAACATACAAGATGATGCTTAATCCGGACAAGTGTGTTTTTGGTGTACCGGCAGGCAAGCTATTGGGTTTTCTAGTGTCCAACAGGGGAATTGAGGCTAATCCGGAGAAGATCACGGCTATCACCTCCCTGGCTAAACCGAAGTGTATCAACGATGTTCAACGCCTGGCAGGCAGGATTGCTGCGCTAAGCCGGTTTATCAGTCGCCTGGGTGAGAAGGCAATCCCTTTGTATCAGATGTTGAAAAAGACGGATCAGTTTGTCTGGAGTTCTGCTGCTGATGAAGCATTTGAGGACTTAAAGCGGCAATTGGCCAATCCGCCTGTGCTCGCCGCTCCCGTTGACAAGGAGCCGTTACTGCTATACGTTGCTGCTAATGTTCGGGCGGTCAGTGTAGCTATTGTGGTGGAGCGAAAGGAGGCAGGTAAGGAGCATCCGGTTCAACGTCCGGTTTATTACATCAGCGAGGTGCTCATTGAGTCCAAGCAAAGGTATCCACATTGGCAGAAGTTGGTGTATGGAGTCTTTATGGCAAGCCGGAAGCTTAAACAATATTTCCAAGGGCACTCAATTACGGTGGTCAGTTCTGCTCCTTTGGGAGATATCATCCAGAACCGGGAAGCAACTGGCCGGATTGCAAAGTGGGCCATAGAGCTGGGGCCGTACGGTTTGAAGTATGTGCCTCGGACAGCGGTTAAGTCTCAAGCACTTGTTGATTTCATCAATGATTGGACGGAAATGCAAGCACCTGAAGAAAAGCCGGATCATACGTATTGGACCATCCATTTTGACGGATCCAGGCAGTTGGAAGGCTCGGGGGCTGGAGTCGTATTAACTTCCCCACGAGGTGATAAGTTTTGTTATGTTCTCCGTTTAATGTTCCCTTGTACTAACAATGCAGCTGAGTATGAAGCCTTGCTCCATGGTCTCCGGATGGCTAAGGAGATGAATCTAAGTCGAGTTAAGTGCTTCGGTGACTCGGACCTTGTGGCCCAGCAAGTGTCTGGCACTTGGGACTCCAAGGACCCACTCATGGCAGCATATCGTCGTGAGGTGGATACTGTCGCAGGTTATTTCAAAGGCTATCAGGTGGATCACGTGGACCGGCGGAAAAATGAAGCGGCAGACGCTTTAAGCCGGCTGGGCTCTCAGCGCAAACCGGTCCCACCCAATGTTTTTCTGGATGTGCTGCACAACCCGTCGGTCAAGATCCCTGGTGAAGAGGATTTGGCTATTCCTGATCCGGAGGCTCGATTGGTGGCGGCTCTTCATGTTATTCCGGATTGGACGCTTCCTTACCTGGCGTACAAGAACCGGGGTGAGTTGCCAGAGGATGAAATTCTAGCAAGGCAGATAATCCGGCGATCCAAGTCCATGGCTATCATCAACGGCGAGTTGCATCATTGCAGTATATCAGGGGCTTTCAACGCTGTGTGTCTCCTGAAGAAGGCCGTGAAATCTTGCGTGAGATCCACGAAGGAGATTGTGGTCACCACGCCGGTTCAAAGTCTCTGGTGGCTAAAGCGTTTCGCCATGGTTTTTATTGGTTAACTGCTCATGCTGATGCGGAGGATCTGGTCAGACGGTGTGATGGTTGCCAAAGGTTTTCAAGGCGTGCTCATGTACCGGCTCAAGAATTGAGAATGATTCCGATTACTTGGCCGTTTGCGACTTGGGGGCTGGATATGGTTGGGCCTTTCAAAAGGTCCAAAGATAAGAAGACCCACCTCCTGGTGGCGGTTGACAAGTTTACAAAGTGGGTGGAGGCAGAACCTGTTAGCAAGTGTGATGCGGCCACGGCGGTTCAGTTCATCAAAAAGGTGATTTTCCGGTTTGGCTTTCCGCACAGTATTATCACAGATAATGGTACCAATTTATCCAAAGGTGCTATGAAGGAGTTCTGCGAACGAGAGCACATCCGGCTCGACGTTTCATCAGTGGCACATCCACAGTCCAATGGTCAAGCAGAAAGAGCTAATCAAGAGATCTTGAGAGGCATCAAGCCCCGGCTCATGGTTCCTTTGCAGAGAACGCCGGGTTGTTGGGTAGAAGAATTACCATCTGTGCTATGGAGTATCAATACAACACCCAACAGATCAACAGGATACACACCGTTCTTCATGGTTTATGGAGCGGAGGCGGTTCTCCCCAGTGATATCCGGCATGATTCACCTCGTGTCACAGCTTATATTGAAGCGGACAACGAGACAGCACGGCAAGATGCTTTGGACCGGTTGGATGAAGAGCGTGACATCGCAGCCGCCCGATCGGCGATTTACCAGCAGGATCTTCGTCGTTATCATAGTCGCCGGGTCAGAACCAGAACCTTTCAGGAAGGAGATTTGGTGCTTCGGCTCATCCAAGATCAGACTAACATGCATAAGCTATCCCCACCTTGGGAGGGGCCTTTCGTGGTCAGCAAGAATCTGCACAACGGGTCGTACTATCTGATCGATATTCGAGAGCATAAGGACTCACGTACATCAGAGGAGGAGACTAACAGGCCGTGGAATATAGCTCATCTTCGGCCTTACTACACCTGAGCCATTGGCTATACTTATGTACATATTACGACAATGTATATATTATGATTAAATATAATAAACCGGAACCTCAGCTAAAGCGGGGTATCTGTTCTTTTACATCATGTGAGGTTACACGGAGTTGCTCTAAAGCGGTCTCCGGTTTACCCCTTGAGTTCGCTTTGCTAAAAGCATTGTGTTATATCACTTGGAGGATTGGTCGTGTCCGAACCAATACCATGCCTCTTGATAGGCGAAAGCCACCAGATCACTTGGGGACTTGGTCATGTCTGAACCAGTCATGCCTCTTGGTCGGCCTAAGGCCACAGAATCACTTGGGGGCTTGGTCGAACCCGAACCATGACCACGCCATTTGGTCGGCATAAATGCCACGGTTTCATCTGGGGACCTGGCTGACTAGAACCATAGTTACACCTAACGGGAACTTGGTCATGTTTAGCCATGGTAACTCCATTTGATCAGCTTCAATAAAACTTTTCTTTTGCTTCACACTTTTTTTGAAGGTTTTTTTTTGCTTTTCATTGTGTTTCTTAAACCGACAATTTTTTTTCAATTGACGGAACACAGTTCACGTCAATCTGGAGGCTATTTGACCGGTTTGATCCGTGTTGTTAACATCCTCTTATGGAGTAACACGGTGTTTATTATAACCCGGCACGGTTTACATGGTAAACCAGCGTTATATATATATACAGGAGCTGTTATCTCCTCCAACAGTATGGGTTTGCAAAACTCCGCTTCAAGATTGGCCAAGCCAACTTCACGCTCAATGACGGCAGGTATTATGTATCTCAAAATTTGGTCATACTTAAAATTTTGTTTTGATTTCATATATGCAGACATCATATTCCGCCTGACGGTACAACCGCGGTGGCACTTGACGAATTTTTCATTTCAGAAAGTGTTTTGGAAAGTTCATTGCCACAGGAAGAACAAATTATGCACGAAGGCATATCAACATCAAAGGTATCAGCTAGCCTATTACAAGGCAACATGGTGCCCATAATAATATAATTGTTTTTCGCGAAGAAGAGGCAGTTTTAAACCGGCGTCCGGTTCAAGCTTGGTCACCAGCCTGGCCTGATGGTTGTGGGTCGTCCTGCGCCGCTTCAGCCTCCGTATCCCTACCCAGTGGCTGGAAATCCACAGTTGTCCAGTCGATTCCCATTAATGCTTGAAAAACAGCTTCATCGTGGATCAGCAAGGACGGGTCAATATCGGGAGCGTAAGTATGCTTATGGATTGGAGGAATCAGATTTTCCGATTCATGGATTGGCGCAGCTATTCGCTTGTTCTGACTGTCATATTGCGCTTGATAACGAGACAAGTCTGCTTCCTCAGCCAACTGACAAGCTAGTGGACGCACCTCCCGGTTTATCGCTCGCAGATCCGCTTCACCGAATTCTGATCTGTCTTCCTTCAAGCTGGGATAGCCCTGAGCCGCTTCAATAGGATCAAAATCCGGCACCCAGGCTTTTGCCCGGATTAAAGCATTGATTGCGCCGGTTCGAGCAATAGATTTCTTTAGCTCTTCAATCTGGGCAGGAAGCACCGACAGTTTCATCAGAGTATCTTGAATCAAAGTAGGCGCCGGTTTGTTATGAGAGGCGGTACAGATGATCCGCTGGGCACCAGTATACAATTGTTCAACCAATGTATAGGCGGCTTTTAGCTTCTTCCGTACATCTGACCCCAAGTGACCAATGCGTGTCCCTGAAATACCATAAAGGGTTAATAAACCGGCGACTTTGTCAGAAGGCAGAGCCAATTCAGTAGGAAAACTGGCTTACCAAAGATAGCAGCAGTCATGGCATGCACGTGCCGCTTTATGCTGGTCAGTTCATCTGCCACTGGTTTTAGTGCAGCCTCAGCATCCTCTGCTCGTTTGATCAAAGCGGATTTCTCAGTGGCCCAGTCCGCCCGTTTCTTCTTGAAGTTCTCCTTAAGTTGTTCCATGGCGCTTAAAGCACTGGCCAATTCCTCTTTTGCTTTGGAGGTTTCAGCTTGTTGGGTTTTCAGGGCTTCTTGAAGATCGATGACTTGGTTCTCTTTCGTCTTCAGCTCCGCCTGCATGCATACAGATATATGCTTCAACAAATGGTAGAAGGATTCAAGTACCAACCACATAACAAGTTATGCGCTTAGTACTTGGGGGCTAATGCATATTTGATCTAAGCGGCCTCCGTTACCCTTCATCTTTCGATTGTTTACAAAGTCCCAAGATCAATACAAGTATTCAACTTGGCACTTGGGGGCTAATGGCTATTTGATCATATATATTCTGATACGGCAGTTTCAATTACTTAAAGTACTGGTTTAACTACGCTAAAGTTGAACCGGCCCTTGGGGGCTACATCAGCAAATTTCAAAGCAACAAGATTTATATTATTTAAGTCCCAGTTTGAAAGAATATTCCAAACCGGCCATTGGGGGCTAGGAGAGTCAGGAATGGAAGCATACAAGCAGGAAGGAGCATATGGAAATTACCTCATATTTGTCTTTCATCATGTTGACCAGACCGGCTTCATAGTCACGGCTGGTATACAGCCGGTTCAGATAGCCAGAATGGATATCTTGGGCGTTCAGAGCAGCGTAAGTCGTCAGATCAGCGTTCCACTTGCCTTTACCAAAGGCAGCAAGTTCTTCCTTGGCAGAATGTTTGGATAAAGCGACAGGATTGTTTGGCTCAGTATGGCCAGTACCAGTAATGACAACCTCATCATCTTTGGTACCGCCGGTTTGCACTGGAGCTGTTGGCTTGTCAGTAGGCTTTGCTGGACCGGTGGAGCTTTCAATCCGGATGGAACCTGTAGGCTGATGGGTAGGACCTGAGGTGTCAGTAGGTCTCTCTTCTGCAATAAGATCATCATCTTGCTACGGTGGATTGTTGGGAATATCCTCAGGAATAGCTGCTTCAGCATTGGGTGTCTTGTCCGCTTCAAGAACGACATCCTCTTCGGCCGCTTTGTCCAGGCGGGCCTTCTTGCTTGGCCTAGGTTTGGCCCTGAGAAGGATAACAAAATCAAATACAGAATATGTTCTAAGGCAATGTACTGCAAACATCACAATAAGTATAGCTTACCCAAACACCGTTTTGAGCGGTGGGAGCTGAGTAGCCGATGACTCGCCAGAAGATGAGTGGGAAGTAACCTGATAATTGGAGTCAGACGGAGTAAGAGGTTGACGAAAGCAGCCCGCTTTAGGACAAGCACTGACAAGCAAATTAGAGACCTCGGAATGGCGTTTCCGAACCGGACTGTTCGGTAAACCGGCGGAGGTAACTACCTGGCCGCTGTGCCGGGTGGTGCGGCGAGCTTCGTGTTGTTGGGTCTTCATAAGAAGTTTAGGATCCAAATAAGCAAGAGGATGAGAAAATTTAACTTTCCGGTTTGCCTGACGGATTTTTTGTGAAGGCAAAGTTTCTGAATCGGAAGAGAGAATAATTACCTCGGCAACATCCGCGTGGCTGGCTTCGACATCATCCTGACAAATATCATCATCAATAAGACGCATGAAAAATAAACCAAGTGAGTCAAGCTCTACCTCAAAGTCCGGATTATCAACCTCATCGTCAGGAGCCGGATTAGAAGAGGCAGTGGTTCTTTTCCTATGGGCAGTCTTCTTCACAGCTTTAGTCTTTTGCCGGGTTGCTCTTTCCGGTTTGTCTGGTTTTTCTGGCTTCTCCTGCGGCAGTTTTTTGCTCCAAAACGGATCATCGCCCTGATTATGCAGACACTGATATTAAAAACAATGACCAGACATATCAATAACAGATTCAGTAAAGGGAAAAGTCAAAGTCTTACAGCTGGCGGTTTGTTGGTGGCACAGAAGGGAAGCAGGCCGGTTCTGGCGCAGATGTGTTCCGGTTCATTCAGTATCTTACGCACAGCCTCTGTGATTTCTTCACCAGAGAGCTGGAGTCTTGAGTGTCGCAGTGGGTCATCAACACGGTCAGTATACTGGCACATCAAACCGGAGCGCAGACTAAGAGGCAGTATGCTCCATGATATCCAACAGCGAGCAAGGTCAACCCCTGTTAAACCGTTGGCCATAAAAGCTCTGAGCTTTGATAGCTGAGGAGCATATTTACTTCTCTCCTGTGCAGTCAATCTTTGTGGAGAAGGGTGTGTGTTGCTGAGCCGCTCCGGTCGAAAGCCAGGCAAGGGATTCTCACCAGCAGGGGAGGTGTCTTTGCAGTAGAACCATGTCTGATTCCATTCTTTGGGGTGGCTATGCAGTTTGCGTGAGGGTATGTGACCTCTTTCCTTTTCTGAATCGCCACACCACCCAACTCCGTATTGGAGCCGTCAGTAAATTCAGTACGACGGTTTAGATGGAATAGGTCTCTGAACAGTTCCACTGTGGGCTCCTCTTGAAAGAACGCTTCACAGAGCACTTGGAAGTGACACATATTTGTAACAGAGTTGGGGCCAGTATCTTGTGGATGGAGCTGGAAATCGGCTAAGACATCCCGGTAAAATTTAGAACCGGGCGGCTTAAAGCCCCGGGCTAAGTGATCTACGAAAACAACAACCTCTCCTTCTCGAGGTGTGGGAGGGCATTCTTTGCCAGGAGCCCTCCAATGGATTGTATCCTTACTGCCTAAAGCACCAATCAGGACTAAATCGTCCAGTTCAGCCTCTGTGACGCGAGAAGGAACCCAATTGCACTCATACACTTGCTTGGCCATGATGGAATCTACAAGGTAAAAGATCCCGGTTCAAAAATGCATTGATTAAAATGCACTGGTATGTACAATGTTAAACCGGAAACAGCCCTATCTAAACTGGAGTTTCATGAAGCAACCTACATCTGGCGGTTCAACAAGGGAACTAATGGCATATACCGGTATGGAAAATTTTCTATAAGGTTAAATTGGCTGACCTAAACATTGAAGCAATTGAGATTGCGGATGGTTAAGTATGCAGAAACAGGTTTCACAAGATCTTATTATGGCATTGGATCTGAAGCAAGTTCAGAAAATAAGAAAAATAGTCGAAGATCAAAGCAGAACAGTATTGAATCAATGAGCAGAAGTATATGTGAGATCTATGGTTTTGGGCAGGAAACTAGCGGCGGATACTGAAAGTTACCGCTACACAAAGCAAGGGTTCACATGTGCATCCAGGAGCTAGTACATGAGTATGAACAAGTGATGAACACCGCAAGAACACGAAGCCCTAGATCAGATCTATGTTGAGAAGAACAGAAGACCTACCAGAGCTGGGGAAGACGCGGAAGGTCGCCGCGGCTTTTTGGTGCGTTCAAGTTGATGCAGCGGTCAAGGGTGATGCAGAAGACGACGGCGGTGGCGGAGCTCTGAGACTGGTGACGCGAGGAAGACGAAGAGGAAGGGCACGAAGGGAAGAAAAGAAATGACCCTTCGGGCCTATTTATAAGGCAAAGGACATGTGTCAGGCGCGGGAATCAAGGGACCGCAGATTTTGGAAGTAGGGCGGTCACCTCGGTCATTGCGAATCTATTAAACAAGAAGATATCATGGATGTTTTCTTTATGACAGATGATGTCACGCCGGTTTACAGCAAACAGAGAAGATGACGTCACGGCGGTTCAACAACTACAAGAAGATGTTGAAGACGAAGATTTTTGCTAAGGATTGACATGAACCTGTTCAAATCAATCTGGGGCCTAATGTTGGGGATATTACTACTGGGCATAAACCGGCCTACCTGGGCCGGATTAACTTCATCAGTAGTTCAAAGGTGTTAAAGCCCAAAGAGGCAGATAAAGGCCCAGGGCCCGTAGTCGGTTTACAACCTGTAGCCGTACACCAGCTTTGTGCATATACTTGTACTATAAGTTAGGAACAAGGAGAGACCAACCCGGATACGAGTATGAACCGGTGTTGGGACTCTCTGAACTGGCAGGCGTCACCCATGTATATAAGGGGATGACCCGGCGGCGGTTCAAGGACAACAGACAACAACTCGAGACATAGGAGCAGCTTGTTTGCTCCCTAGTCATCGAAACCCCATCAATTCCATCACAACTAGACGTAGGCTTTACCTTCCTCGAAGGGGCCGAACTAGTATAAACTCTCTTGCGTCCTTGTGTCTGCTTTAACCCCTTCAAGCTAACCCGTCGTGATGGCTCCACGACTAAGTCCTTTCTCTAGGACATCTGCCGTGACAAAACCACGACAAGAAGTAAGGATAGTTGGCATATGATAGGTTCATAATATATTGTATAGAGAGTTTATTGCCAAACCATGAGAACAAGAGCACACAACAACTAGGCAAATCGTAGTGTACATAAAAGGGGTACACCATAACCACGATATATAAATCGGGAAAGTGGAACCGGCTGGAAAATATGGTGTTGAATTGCCGCTACTAATTGAAAGCCTATCGATCACGTACATGCCAGCTCTATCAACTATTGACTGCAAATGTCCCTGCGCCCCTTCCGGACAAGGAACATACTGTACGTACTAAATACAGAATAACAAAAGAGAAACTTGTTAAAGGACAAAAGAGGAAGCATATTCTTGAGGTTCCGCTTCATTGCATACAATGTTGGTTGCCCACTCATGATGAATCACAACGCCCAAAGAAATGCAATTCCATGCTGTCTCTCTATATGTGGCCACATGCATTTGGAAAATCAAGTGGGAGCATTACCTGAGCAATTAAATGTGTGTCTGTTTACTAATATCAGTATCATATCAAAATTCGTATTTGAAGAAGTAAGCTTTGGACTTATGATTGATGTGTTGTTTAGCTTCAAGAGTGGACTGCTGCTAGTGCTGACACATAACAGCTACACAAATCATAGTGTAGATATAATGGCAAAACCGTAAGCATCAGAAGTAAAGTCATCAAAGTGGAACTTGCTGGAATATATGTGCTAGTATTGTCGGTATGACTAGAAAGGCTTTGGATACTAGCTCTCTTCAACTGAAGGTGCGGTACTGTTAATATTAGTGTAACTCTCAAAGGCGACACAACTCCCCACATTTCCTTGCTAATCTTATAGGATTCAAGTGGGCAGGCCACTACAAATCCTATTCCTATGTTTACAAAATCCTACGAATCAAAGAGGCCCGAAGAGTTCAAAGTGTCCATCACAACCGACCGTATAGACCTCTACACTGCAAATGTCCCTGCTCATCTTCACTACAAGGAACATATTGTACTACTATCATACTCCCTCCGTTCCAAAATATAAGTCTTTGTAGAGATTTCCACTATGGATCACATACAGATGTATACATATACATTTTAGAGTGTAGACTCACTCATTTTGCTCCATATGTAGTCCATGGTGGAATCTATAAAAAGACTTGTATTTAGGAATGGAGAGAGTAGTTATTAAAGAAGAACAGAAGAGGAACATGCTAAAGAAGAGCAAGCAGATTTTGGATAATAAAATGTTCGTTGCGCAGTGCTCACACATGATGAACCAGAGCGCATTAAGAATGCAACTCCCTGCCGTCTCTCTATATGTGGTGCACGTGCTTTTCGAAAGTAAAGTAGGAACATTAGCTGACCAATTAAACATTATCTGTTTTAGTAATATCAGCATCATATCAGATTCGTATTTGAGCAACAAGTTTGGAATTATGAGTGGCACGTTGTTTAGCTTGATGGATTCAGGAGCAATGCTAAATAGGTATGATGATGGTACGGAATATAAAGGCATGTCTGCATGCAAGTCATGTTACTTCTGTCATTTGGATCAGTCGACCATTTCAGGCGGTTGGATGAAGATCCTACACCTCCTAACCCTTCTTCTTCCTCGTCTCCGATTCTTCCCATACAGAACACCGCACGGGCCGACGGCCGAACCACCGACCCCCACCGCCTGTGTTCCTCCGCCACCCCCACCCCCGCACCCAATCGCGTCGAGTTTTCTTCGTTCGGCGAGGCCCCACCACTGCCCCCACAACCACCGTCACCCACCCGAGCCCCTTCCTTTGCACCGGCGAACTCCGGCGAGCTCTAAAAAATCGACTGACCCAATTTTGAAATTTAGTCTACTATCATTTAACTAGTTTGGAATATAAAAGGGGAAAACCATAAGCATTGCAAGTATAGTGTTTAGTGTGCCATGGCGGATCTGAAGGTGCAAACCGGATAAAGGTAACTTTGCAACCAATGTTTTCTTTCAACTAGCAAGTAAGTGATGTACAATAAATTAGAGTAAAGCAGTGGCGATCTATTTCCTTGCTGCGATAAATAAGTTGAGCAGATACGAAAGAGTACCGCCTCTAGTGCGGCGCCGTGTATGCATATGCTGAGAATTTGACGGTGCTACGGTAGCGATGGCTGTCAGTGGCGTGGAAGCAGATCTACGAGGGTAGACGGTGGCGGCATGGTGTGGTGGACGAGACGATCGTAGGAGCGGCACCGGCAAGATGGACGATGGCGGGGATGAAGCGAGAGGACGAGATGCAAGGATCCCGGTCCGAAGTCGTGGATGAGAGAGGTCGATCTCTTGTAACGGACGACTGCGTCGGGGTATCAGCTCTGGTATGGTGGAGGAGGACGGCGGTGGATGGGGTGGCGGACGGAGGAGGCTGGGATGGAGAGGGTGTTTTGGCTCCCACGGAGTATGAATGGGGAAACGGAGGGAGAGAGGAAGGGGGAACCATGTCTTCAGGGCGCGCTTGTCTCAAATGCCAGGAAATTTACAAACATAGCCCCCGTTTAAAATTTTCTACATCACAGCAATATTATTCGGTTGGGGATAGGACGGTAATCTCGCATACATCGAATATTTGCCGACGAGATTTTGTTTTTGGCGCCCACCGTGTATGAATCGGGGAGGGAGTCAATTTCGACCGAGGAGACACTGTGTTTTGGCCCCCACCATGTATGAATCTGGGTGAGAGGCGGTTATGTCACGTTTGAGTGAAATTACAAACCTACCCCTATCAAAACCAATAGAAATCGAGCCGATAGGATTTGCATGTCAGGGATAGGCAGTAATTTCCATCTCGCAGATTTTGGTTTCGGGCGGTTTCTGTGACTTTCCCCACTTCGTTCAAACTTTTGCAGAGCAAGAGTGCACGTTTACCGTGCCAATTCAATTCGAATCTAGTTTGTATTCTATTTTTGTTCGGGCAGGATCCATTTGCGATTGGAATAAAATTCTATATACATCATTTTTTATATATACTTTCAAAAGGACAACAAAGAATTCTGCTCCTTTATATGTATAAAATATGATTTACAAGTACAATGATCTCAAAATCATAAGGTTGAATTCAAAAAAAATTAAACCAAATTATGTTCTACTAAAATGTATGGATCAGTAATATCTACATATTAAATAACATAGATGCGTGTGAATTCATATGAGTATGCATGTTTGATAGATCAATTTTGGTTCGAGTATGAATTACATGTATCATTATCTCAAATTCAAATATTTGAATCCCTTTTATGTTGACTCCTTTCACGCCCATCTCTCTCGCATGCTCCTTCATGTAGCTATCATTCTCTTTTCTCCAGCTCACCCATACACTTACTTCATGTTTCTCCTATCTTCGCCAACATGGTCTCTCGACGTCTCCCTTGAGAAGTGTCACACTCTCCCTATCATTATACATTACACGGTTTGCATTAGCTCTCACGTCTCTGCCATTCTCTGGTATCACTAGGTACCTAAGCTTTCTTTTTCACCGCCACACACACAGTCTCACTCGTCTTTCACTTTGTCTTTCTCTCTATGGGGTTCTGTCACACACCCTATATGTCTCTAGATATGACTCATACCACTAAAATTACTCTCTCTTTCAGACACAACATTTGTTGCGGTCTCCTTTCAGTCTCCATCCCAGTTATAAAACTGACATTATTCATTTGTTTACCGATTAGACAAACTCCCCCCGCTCTCTCTCTCACACACAGCTCCTGCTTCCACTCCCCTTCTCAACTATCGTCTCTTTCTCACACCCACAAAACTCTCACTTTCGCACACCCGACTCGTATTTCTCTCACATCATTGATCGACTAGCCTCCAGATAGGTTTATACACACGCACACTCGTGCTTCCACTATCGCATACATGTCTCTCTCGCGCTCCTTGTATCTATGTAGATTTTTCGTCCCTTCTTGAGACATGCCCTCTCGATCATGCACACACACACACACACACACCATCGCCTCATTTTAATCTGATACCTCTCGCACACACACTCTTTGTGTCTTTTTCACACATGCACTCCGTCCTCCTCCTCTCTCCCTCTCTCTCACACACACAACACACACACATGGGCTTTTTGCAACAACTAGCAAGATGAACATGAGTTGCACGGAACATCAAGATGCATTTGTATGAGTAGTTTATCTTGTGGGATAAAAGGATGAATAAGGGAAGGCCTTATTTGCAAATGTGGAGAGGGGTGTGGGTATCTTTTTGCAAAATTGCCATAATTTCCTTCCTATCCGTCAGATATAAATGGGACGGCCTATATTGCAGGATGGCAGGCACACCATCATCACCAACTCTGTTTTTTATCCTATTCTTATAAAAAGCATAGTCTGCCATCCTACAATATAGGATGTCCGATCTATATCTAACGGATAGGAAGGAAAATATGGCAATTTACCCGCACTCCTCTCCACATTTGCAGATAAGGCCTTCCCTCATTCATCCTTTTCTCCCACAAGATCTTGATGTTCCGTGCAACGCATGGGCATCTTGCTAGTAAGAATAGAAATTAGAGATATACCACTTCTCGAATCTTGAAACCAACAACATTCCTCCCTTATCTCATCAAAACCGCCAAAGGAATATATTTTGAGTGAAACATAAGATATTTTTAGTGATACATGTATTTCAAAACTAGACTCTTTTTTCTATCAAATCGGTGAATATGTATTAATCTACTTTGATCGTGTGGTAACGCATTGGCACATTGCTAGTAGGTATTACTACTGTATAATTTTTTGGACACCAGACAAATAGTGGAGTACATATACGAAGAGAAGAGGTGCACGCACACAGTTAGTCTCTCGCTGTCTCGCACACATGAGAGTTACGTAAAGGCACCGTTAACAAATAAACCCTAAAACCCTAGGTGCACGATTCCTGCATGCGCGGGTACTGGGTACGTGGTGGAGTGCACCTTTGTAGGAATAGTTAGCTCGCGTGATAATTTCATCCGTAGGAGTTGATGGTCGGGACCACAGGTGAACGACCTGGAGGTGGTGGCTCGCTAGTTGCCACACATTGAGTAGCCACGTTTAAATATCATTTTTTAGCGGGGTAAGAGTTCCGATTTTCAAGGGCGCGTTATAAGTACTTAAGTAGTTTTCAGAACGATTGGTATGGAGCGAAAATGGAATTCATAACTACTACTACCTCCTTGGCATATGGTTGTATGGGTTTATGTTGCGAGATGTTGAACCTGGTAGTTCTAGGGCAAATACTATGGTTTAGATGTTGGTTTTCAGTAATGAAAATCGGAAGGGGGAAACCCTTCTTTGATAAAAAAAAACTACTACCTCCACACTGGTTTACTAGTCCCCATCGTATTTTGGGTCAAAGTTTGTCCACGAATTTTACTTGTAAAATGTGAATGGAAAACAAGATTTTGTTATACCTGAACAAAAAACGACTGGAGGGAGTGATTGCTTTGACACGGATGCGACCTCTCATAACGCAGACATTGAACCGACGCGCCGGCCAAGAGGGCCCCACTCGCTACAGGCCCGACTGAACACGCCTCCTCGCTGCATGCAACCGACTTCAGACTGCCCCGCCTGCCTCCATTGAAGCTGCGCGTGTGCCGGCAACACGTCCTTCCATGAGCCGGCCGGCATTTTAGAACGCAAAAAATGATCAAAATATAGTTAATTACGCATGGTCTTGACTTGTTGTGCTCGCACTGGTAGCAGGAACTAGAGGTTTTTCTTTATTTATAACTCTCATCACATTTTTTTGGCTTTGAAGTGAATCATGGTTGTGGACATTATCTATGAATGTGCATATATCTGTGAACATGAGTTTGATGTGGAAGTTGAACTTGGAATGTTGGGCTTGCGCGTGAACTATACCATGTCCAATGCTTCGTCTGTTATTGTTTGGAAAGTAATTGCTGTTATTACATGACCCTAAAAAAATTATTTGGTGCCACATCAGTAGATGCACGGACATCACAAACAGGCATGCTAACTGGATAAACATTTTAACCTAGCTATTATGAAGGAAAATTTGTATTGACAACAGTTTTGTCCTCTGCTAGCTTCTTTCTGGCTTCTTCCATCTCTTCTTTGGCTTGGGTGAAGAGAGCATCTGATTGCTCTTTTTGCTTCTTCAGGAACTCACCTATATTCTCAAGGGCTGCTGCACGCTTTCTTTCAGCCTTTACTAGAGCCACGAGGACACGGACAGTTGACGACTCCACCTGGCTTGTGTGTAATCCAACATCATCTGGGAATTTGCACCTTGTGTCTAATCCAGCATCATTTGGGAACTGGCACCTTGTGTGTAATCCATCCTCATTTTGGAAACATGATCTCGAGGTTGACCATACTTCCCTCCTCGCAGGAACTGCATCCTGACATGAAGTTACTTCTTTTTTAGATCAATACTCAAAGCAACCCAGATCCATTTAGTAGAAGCCAGATAAACAGGACTTGGAGAAGTGAATTCAAAAGGAAAAATATAAAAACAGACTACAAGGTGAGAACACCCACTTCCTACATAAAGCTAAAAGCGAAAGTACTAGGACGATTAAGACTCTTCTCATTACACATGAAGAACACGAGGCTAAGAAAAATAGAAACTACAACATATACACATTGAAGAACATGAGGCTAAACGAAAGTAATTGAAAGGGTGTTACTTGAAGGAAATATGCCCTAGAGGCAATAATAAAGTTATAATTTATTTCCTTATATCATGATAAATGTTTATTATTCATGCTAGAATTGTATTAACCGAAAACATAATACTTGTGTGAATACATAGACAAACAGAGTGTCACTAGTATGCCTCTACTTGACTAGCTCGTTGATCAAAGATGGTTATGTTTCCTAGCCATAGACATGAGTTGTCATTTGATTAATGGGATCACATCATTAGGAGAAAGATGTGATTGACTTGACCCATTCCGTTAGCTTAGCACTTGATCATTTAGTTTGTTGCTATTGCTTTCTTCATGACTTATACATGTTCCTATGACTATGAGATTATGCAACTCCCGTTTACCGGAGGAACACTTTGTGTGCTACCAAACATCACAATGTAACTGGGTGATTATAAAGGTGCTCTACAGGTGTCTCCAAAGGTACTTGTTGGGTTGGCGTATTTCGAGATTAGGATTTGTCACTTCGGTTGTCGGAGAGGTATCTCTGGGCCCACTCGGTAATGCACATCACTATAAGCCTTGCAAGCATTGCAACTAATGAGTTAGTTGCGGGATGATGTATTACGGAACGAGTAAAGAGACTTGCCGGTAACGAGATTGAACTAGGTATTGAGATACCGACGATCAAATCTCGGGCAAGTAACATACCGATGACAAAGGGAACAATGTATGTTGTTATGCTGTTTGACCGATAAAGATCTTCGTAGAATATGTGGGACCCAATATGAGCATCTAGGTTCCGCTATTGGTTATTGACCGGAAACGTGTCTCGGTCATGTCTACATTGTTCTCGAACCCGTAGGGTCCGTACGCTTAAAGTTCGATGACGGTTATATTATGAGATTATGTGTTTTTGATGTACCGAAGGTAGTTTAGAGTCCCAGATGAGATCGGGGACATGACGAGGAGTCTCGAAATGGTCGAGACGTAAAGGTCGATATATTGGACGACTATATTCGGACATCGGAAAGGTTCCGAGTGATTTGGGTATTATTCGGAGTACCGGAGAGTTACGGGAATTCACCGAGGAGTATATGGGCCTTATTGGGCTTTAGAGGAAAGAGAGAGGAGAGGCTGCGTGCCCCCCAATGCCTAGTCCAAATTGGACTAGGCGAGGGGCTGCGCCCCCTCCTTCCTTCTCTTCCCTCTTCCGTTTCCTTGACTCCTACTCCTACAACTTGGAAGGGGAGGAATCACCGGGAGTAGGACTCCTCCAGGGCGCGCCATAGGGGCTGGCCCTCTCCCCCTCCTCCACTCCTTTATATACGTGGCCAGGGGCACCCCATAGACACAATGATTGATCTCTTGATCTCTTAGCTGTGTGCGGTGCCCCCTCCACGATAATCCACCTCGATCATATCGTAGCGGTGCTTAGGCGAAGCCCTTCATTGGTAGAACATCATCATCGTCACCACGCCGTCGTGGTGATGAAATTCTCCCTCAACACTCGGGTAGATCGGAGTTTGAGGGACGTCATCGAGTTGAACATGTGTTGAACTCGGAGGTGCCGTGCGTTCGATACTTGATCGTTCGGATCGTGAAGACGTACGACTACATCAACCGTGTTGTGCTAATGCTTCCGCTTTCGGTCTACGAGGGTATGTGGACAACACTCTCCCCTCTCGTTGCTATGCATCACCATGATCTTGCGTGTGCGTAGAAAATTTATGAAATTACTATGTTCCCCAACAGTGGTATCAGAGCCAGGTTTTATGCGTTGATGTAATATGCACGAGTAGAACACAAGTGAGTTGTGGGCGATATAAGTCATACTGCTTACCAGCATGTCACACTTTGGTTCGGCGGTATTGTTGGATGAAGCGGCCCGGACCGACATTACGCGTACGCTTACGTGAGACTGGTTTTACTGTCATGCTATGCATACAGGTGACTAGAGGGTGTCAGTTTCTCCAACTTTAGTTGAACCAAGTGTGGCTATGCCCGGTCCTTGAGAAGGTTAAAACATCACTAACTTGACAAACTATCGTTGTGGTTTTGATGCGTAGGTAAGAACGGTTCTTGCTCAGCCCGTAGCAGCCACGTAAAACTTGCAACAACAAAGTAGAGGACGTCTAACTTGTTTTTGCAGGGCATGTTGTGATGTGATATGGTCAAGACGGATGAGATATAAGTTGTTGTATAAGATGATCATGTTTTGTTGAAGTTATCGGCAACTGAAAGAAGCCTTATGGTTGTCTCTTTATTGCATAAGATGCAAGCGTCATACAATTGCTTTACTTTATCGCTATGCGATAGCAATAGTTGCAAAAGCAATAGCTGGCGAGACGACCATATGACTACACATTGATAGAGATCAAGATGATGGAGATCATGGTGTCATGCTGGTGACGATAGAGATCATGATGGTACTTTGGAGATGGAGATCAAAAGCACAAGATGATGATGGCCATATCATGTCACATATTTTGATTGCATATGATGTTTATCCTTTATGCATCTTATTTTGCTTAGTTCGGCGGTAGCATTATAATATGATCTCTCACTAAATTTCAAGGTATAAGTGTTCTCCCTGAGTATGCACCATTGCGACAGTTCTTCGTGCTAAGACACCACGTGATGATCGGGTATGATAGGCTCTACGTTCGCATACAATGAGTGCAAGCCAGTTTTGCACACACGGAATACTCGGGTTAAACTTGACGAGCCTAGCATATGCAGATATGGCCTCAGAACACTAGAGACCAAAAGGTCGAGTGTGAATCATATAGTAGATATGATCAACATAGTGATGTTCACCATTGAAAACTACTCCATCTCACGTGATGATCGGACATGGTTTAGTTGATATGGATCACGTGATCACTTAGATGATTAGAGGGATGTCTATCTAAGTGGGAGTTCTTAAGTAATATGATTAATTGAACTTTAATTTATCATAAACTTAGTCCTGATAGTATTTGCATATCTATGTTGTAGATCAATAGCTTGTGATGTAGCTCCCTGTTTATTTTTGATATGTTCCTAGATAAAATTTTGTTGAAAGATGTTAGTAGCAATGATGCGGACTAGCTCTGTGATCTGAGGATTATCCTCATAGCTATACAGAAGAATTATGTCCTTGATGCACCGCTAGGTGACAGACCTATTGTAGAAGCAGATGCAGATGTTATGAATGTTTGACAAGCTCGGTATGATGACTACTTGATAGTTTAGTGCACCATGCTTTACGGCTTAGAACCGGGACATAAAAAATGTTTTGAACGCCACGGAGCATATAAGATGTTCTAAGAGTTGAAATTGGTTTCTCATACTCATTGATAACCCACAAGTATAGGGGATCGCAACAGCTTTCGAGGGTAGAGTATTCAACCCAAATTTATTGATTCGACACAAGGGGAGCCAAAGAATATTCTCAAGTATTAGCAGCTGAGTTATCAATTCAACCACACCTGGAAACTTAGTATCTACAGCAAAGTGTTTAGTAGCAAAGTAATATGATAGTGGTGGTAGCAGCAACATAAGTAAAGATAGCAAAAGTAATGTTTTTGGTATTTTGTAGTGATTGTAACAGTAGCAGCGGGAAAGTAAATAAATGTAAACCAGTATATGGAAAACTCGTAGGCACCGGATCAGTGATGGATAATTATGCCGGATGCGGTTCATCATGTAACAGTTATAACATAGGGTGACACAGAAGTAGCTCCAATTCATCAATGTAATGTAGGCATGTATTCCGTATATAGTCATACGTGCTTATGGAAAAGAACTTGCATGACATCTTTTGTCCTACCCTCCCGTGGCAGCGGGGTTCTATTGGAAACTAAGGGATATTAAGGCCTCCTTTTAATAGAGAACTGGAACAAAGCATTAGCACATAGTGAATACATGAACTCCTCAAACTATGGTCATCACCGGGAGTGGTCCCGATTATTGTCACTTCGGGGTTGCCAGATCATAACACATAGTAGGTGACTATAGACTTGCAAGATAGGATCAAGAACTCACATATATTCATGAAAACATAATAGGTTCAGATCTGAAATCATGGCACTCGGACCCTAGTGACAAGCATTAAGCATAGCAAAGTCACAGCAACATCAATCTCAGAATATAATGGATACTAGGGATCAAACCCTAACAAAACTAACTCGATTACATGATAAATCTCATCCAACCCATCACCGTCCAGCAAGCCTATGATGGAATTACTCACGCACGGCGGTGAGCATCATGAAATTGGTGATGGAGGATGGTTGATGATGACGACGGCGACGAATCCCCCTCTTCGGAGCCCCGAACGGATTCCAGATCAGCCCTCCCAAGAGGTTTTAGGGCTTGGCGACGGCTCCGTATCGTAAAACGTGATGATTTCTTCTCTCTGATTTTTTTCTCTCCGAAAGCAAATATATAGAGTTGGAGTTGGCGCCGAAGGGCATCCAGGGGGCCCACGAGGTAGGGGGCGCGCCCTAGGGGGGCGCCCCCACCCTCGTGAGAAGGGTGTGGGCCCCTTGGTCTTCATCTTTGGCGAGGATTTTTTATTGTTTTTCTAAGATGTTCCGTGGAGTTTCAGGTCATTCCGAGAATATTTGTTTTCTACACAAAAAACAACACCATGGCAATTCTGCTGAAAACAGCGTCAGTCCGGGTTAGTTCCATTCAAATCATACAAGTTAGAGTCCAAAACAAGGGCAAAAGTGTTTGGAAAAGTAGATACGACAGAGACGTATCAACTCCCGCAAGCTTAAACCCTTGCTTGTCCTCAAGCAATTCAGTTGACAAACTAAAAGAAAGAAAGAAAAACTTTTACAAACTCTGTTTGCTCTTGTTGTTGTAACTATGTCAAGCCAGCATTCAAGTTTTCAGCATAGATCATAACTAACCACATTTTCAATAATTCTTAGGTCTCACAATTACTCACATCAATAGCATAATCAACTAGCAAGGCATAATAATAAATCTCGGATGACAACACTTTCTCAAAACAATCATAATATGATATAACTAGATGGTATCTCGCTAGCCCTTTCTGACACCGCAAAACATAAATGTAGAGCACCTTTAAAGATCAAGGACTGACTAGACATTGTAATTCATGGTAAAAGAGATCCAATCATAGTCATACCTAACATAAACTAATAGTGATGAATGCAAATGACAGCTGTGCTCTCCAGCTAGTGCTTTTTAATAAGAGGGTGATGACTCAACATAAAAGTAAATGGATAGGTCCTTCGCAGAGGGAAGCAAGGATTTGTAGAGGTGCCAGAGCTCCGTTTTGAAATAGAGATAAATTGTATTTTGAGCAATATACTTTCATTGTCAACATAACAACTAAGAGATGGCGATATCTTCCATGTTAAACACATTAATTGCTTTACTTTATCGGTATGCGATAGCAATAGTTGCAAGAGCAATAGTTGGCGAGACGACCATGTGACGACACATTGATATAGATCAGGATGATGGAGATCATGGTGTCATGCCAGTGACGATGGAAATCATGACGATGCTTTGGAGATGGAGATCAAAGGCACAAGATGATGATGGCCATATCATGTCACATATTTTGATTGCATGTGATGTTTATCTTTTATACATATTATTTTGCTTAGTTCGACGGTAGCTTTATAAGATGATCTATCACTAATTATCGAGGTACTAGTGTTCTCCCTGAGTATGCACCGTTGTGAAAGTTCTTCATGCTGAGACACCACGTGATGATTGGGTGTGATAGGCTCTACATTCAAATACAACGGATGCAAAACAGTTGCACACGCGGAATACTTAGGTTAAACTTGACGAGCCTTGCATATAACAGATATGGCCTCAGAACACTGAGACCGAAAGGTCGAGCGTGAATCATATAGTAGATATGATCAACATAGTGATGTTCACCATTGAAACTACTCCATCTCACGTGATGATCGGACATGGTTTAGTTGATTTGGATCACGTGATCACTTAGAGGATAAGAGGGATGTCTATCTAAGTGGGAGTTCTTTAATAATATGATTAATTGAACTTAAATTTATCATGAACTTAGTCCTAGTAGTATTAGCATATCTATGTTGTAGATCAATAGCTCGCGTTTAGCTCCCCTGTTTTATTTTTGATATGTTCCTACAGAAAACTAAGTTGAAAGATGTTAGTAGCAATGATGCGGATTGGATCCGTGATCTGAGGTTTTTCCTCATTGCTGCACAGAAGAATTATGTCCTTGATGCACCGCTAGGTGACAAACCTATTGCAAGAGCAGATGCAGATGTTATGAACGTTTGGCTAGCTCAATATGATGACTACTTGATAGTTTAGTGCACCATGCTTAAACAACTTAGAATCAGGACTTCAAAGATGTTTTGAATGCCATGAACCATATGAGATGTTCCAGGAGTTGAAGTTAATATTTCAAGCAAATACCCAAGATGAGAGATAAGAAGTCTCCAACAAGTTCTATAGCTAAAAGATGGAGGAGAATAGCTCAAGCAGTGAGCATGTGCTCAGATTGTCTGGGTACTATAATCGCTTGAATCAAGTGGGAGTTAATCTTCCAAATAAAATAGTGATTGACAGAATTCTCTAGTCACAATCACCAAGTTAGTAGAACTTCGTGATGAACTATAGTATGCAAGGGATGACGAAAATGATTCCCGAGCTTTTCATTATGATGAATCGATGAAGGTAGAAATCAAGAAAGAGCATCAAGTGTTGATGATTAACAAGACCACTAGTTTCAAGAAAAGGGCAAAGGGAAAGAAAGGGTACTTCAAGAAGAACAGGAAGCAAGTTTCTGCTCAAGTGAAGAAGCCCAAGTCTGGGCCTAAGCATGAGACTTAGTGTTCTACTACAAAGGGACTAGTCACTGGAGGCGGAACTGCCCCAAGTATTTAGCGGATACGAAGGATGGCAAAGTGAAAAAATGCTATATTTGATATACATGTTATTGATGTGTACTTTACTAGTGTTTATAGCAACCCCTCGGTATTTCATACTAGTTCAGTTGCTAAGAGTAGTAACTCGAAACGGGAGTTGTAGAATGAACAGAGACTAGTTAAGGGTGAAGTGATGATGTGTGTTGGAAGTGGTTCCAAGATTGATATGATCATCATCGTACACTCCCTACACTTTCAGGATTAGTGTTGAACCTAGATAAGTGTTATTTGGTGTTTGCATTGAGCATGAATATGATTTGATCATGTTTATTGCAATACGGTTATTCATTAAGTTAGAGAATAATTGTTATTTTGTTTACATGAATACGACCTTCTATGGTTATGCACCCAATGAAAATGGTTTGTGTAAGTGCATCTAGTGCCCCTTAGTGATTTTGGTGTATTGAAGACTTATAGGTTAAGGTACTAATGCGTGTGTGAGTGTACACTGGTCTATAAGTCTATGAGGAGTTTGATATTTACAGGAAAAGTCGACCCCTAAAAATGAATATCTTTGACTCAAGATTTTGGTATTTCTGAAGACTTTCATGAAGACTTTGAAAGTGAAGAAATTGGTGTGTCCGTGAAGACTTGATATTCATGCGAGGAATATGAAGCTTGAAGACTTTCGTTTTCATAGTTTTGTTTTTCTCGTTCTTGAGTCATAGGAAACACCGTACTGTTAAAGGGGGTCGAGTAAATACTCAGGAAAAATTTCCATGTGATGCTCAACTCAAAATCCTACATCTACCAATCCCTTCGAGTGAAGTCATTGGAAATCTCATACAGTTCAGTCAATTTCTTCAGTGATAGAGACGAAGTTCTTCTGGTCTCTGAGGAATTTGTCCTGACTGAGGAGTTAGGAATTCGCCAGTGCGAATTGCCTACACAGTGAGGAACATGATTGCCCTGAGGATTTTGCTACTCAAAATTCCGACTGTTGCTATGCTATGCGCCAGCTGTTCCAAAATATCTATCCACCTAACGGTCATATCATTGAAGGGCATTTATGTCTTATCATGTCGGGCTGATCCCTAGGCTATAAATAGCCGCCCCCTACAACCACTAGCTGGTTGGCTGCTCCGAGAGAAACCGACACTTGTCATTTGAGAGCAACCCATCCTCCGAGGACTTTGAGCGAAAATCATCAAGTGAGGAAAAATCAAAAACCCAAACACCTACAAACCCCAAGTTATTGAGCATCACTGAAGAGATTGATCCTGAGTGGATCCAACGCTTGTTACCTTTGAAGACTGTGCTTCTTCCAGACGGTTAGGTGTCATGGTCTAGAGCATCCAAGAGGAATTGTGGATTGCCGGGTGACCAAGTTTGTGAAGGTTTGGAAGTCGCCTGAAGACTTACCACGAGTGATTGGACGAGGTCTATGTGACCTTAGTTCAAGGAGAATACAGTGAGGACTGGGTGTCTTGGACTAAGTGTCCTTGACTGGGTGTCCGGGACTGTGTGTCCTCGAGTTTAAATACTTAGCCGCTCCAACCAGACGTACAACTAAGACAGCAGTTGGAACTGGTCTACCAAATCATTATCTTCACCAAGATTACTAGTTCTATTTCCTCAACTCTTTCATTTCCTCATAACTGTGTTGTATGTTGACTGAAGACTTTCTCAATTTCCTCAGTTCAATTTCTTCAGTCTGTTTGTCTTCATCCTGTGTTATCCTGTGATTACGCTTCCTGTACTCTATGTCTGTCTTCATTTCATCATGATGACTATGCTTGTATTCTGTTATGTTTACCTTTGAGCACTTATTCCGCTGCTAGTAGTTCTTCGCTAAGGAATTTCCTCACCGGCAAATTCCTCAGTGAAGAATTTCATAAAAAGCGCCTATCCACCCCCTCTAGTCGATATAATGCACTTTCAATTGGTATCAGAGCAAGGTACTCCCTTGTTCTGTGTGATTTTGGTTTAACCGCCTGGAGTTTTAGTTATGTCGACCGCAGGTATGATCAAGGTCTCTGTTGGGTGTCCTACCTTCGATGGGACGGACTACCCCTACTAGAAGAATAAGATGCGAATGCATCTTGAAGCAATTGATAACGATCTCTCGTATGTTTTGGAAAATGGTGTTCCCTCAGTCACACCTTCTCTGAATGCTGCCGATGTGAAGAGATTCAAGCAACTCGACTCTCAAGCAAAGAATATCATATGTGGCAATCCGAGCAAAGGACAGTATGGCAGAGTGAGTGCTTTGGAAACAGCGAAGCTTATCTGGGATAGGTTGTCCAAAGTGAATGAAGGAGTCTCAACTCAGCATGACTCTCGAGTTGATGTTCTTCGCAATATCTTCAACCGCTTCAAAAGACTCGACAATGAAAATGTTCAACAAACCTTCGATCGCCTCACTGACATCTCAAATGAGCTTCAAGCACTTGGTGCCACTGACATCACCGACCATGAGGTGGTGAAGAAATTGCTGAGATCGCTTGATTCTTCATTTGACACTCTGGCATTGATGATACAAGAACGTGCTGATTACAAGTCACTTGATCCCGCTGATATTCTCGAGAGGCTAAATACTCATGAGTTCCAACTTGCTGAAAAGAGAGATCTCTATGGTTCAAGCTATGGTAGAACATGTGCACTGAAGGCCAAGGAAGTATCTGAGTCCGAAGATGAAGACTCTGGTAGCAGCCTTGGTGATCCTGAAGAACTGAGCCATGATCTGGCTCTGCTCATGAAGAAGTTCCAAAAGTTCTCAAGACATGGTCGCCTTGGAAGATCCTCAAGGAGCAATGATTCCTCATCCAGTGACTACAAGAAGAGGCTCTATCACAAGTGCAAGAAACCTGGACATTTCATTCAAGATTGTCCTCAGTGGGAAAAGGAATCAAAGAAGAAGAAATACAAGGATTACAGTTCTGATGATGCAAAGAAAAAGAAGAAATCCACAAAATCCTCATCATCAAAATCCTCAAAGCCTTCATATCACAAGAAGAGCAGCTCCAAGAAGGCCAGGGCATTCATTGGCAAGGAAATGGACTCTGAGGCTGAATCTGAAGAAAATGAGGAAGATGAGTCATCTGAGGAGTCCGAATCCGGAGTGGCGAGCCTTACTCTCGCTATTGCATTCCTCAGCAAGTCTATCCTCAACATTGAGGAAAATGACCTCACCAACAAGGCTGATGAAGGGGATGATGACTACGCTCCCACCTATTGCTTCATGGCAAAGGGTGCCAAGGTACTCAAATATACCTCCTCTGAATCAAGTGAGAATGAATCTGATGAAAACCTTAAGCCTAGCTATTCTAAACTTGCTAAGATTGCAATAAAACAACAAAGGGCTTTAGAAAAGGTTCAAAACATGCTAAATAAAAGTGATGATATGTTGGGTGAAGAAATGGATCGCACTGAAACTTTGACTGAAAATCTTCAGAGACTTCAGTCCAAGCTTGACAAACTTCAAAGTCATCATAACACTCTCTTATCGGATCATGAGAAGCTTTCTTATGAATTTCTTCAAAGAAAGCAAGACCTTGAGAAGCTAAGAGTGAGTTATGAAGATCTTCAGAAGGAGCACGATTCATTACTTGCTCAACAAATCAGCGCATCTCAGGAAGAATTTGTTCCTGTAACATCCCAAATTTTCAATTTGGAATGTTATACATTAGATCATCTATGCATATCATATTTTATTTTGCATTTTGGTGGATCCTAGAAATCCTAAGCAACTCAAGGACCCATGGAGAGAGTTGGGGGTTTCGTTATTTTCATATTTGAGTTTTCTCAAATTTTGAGGATAGGATCATTTGATTTTATTTATTTTATCATCAATTATTTCTATTACAAAAATATGAGCGAGGGAATAAAATGACTTTCCCAAAATAAAGAAATATTGAGGATCAAATAATAAAATCAAATAAGATTTTGTTTTGGAGTTTTTCGGTGTTTTATTTGATTTTAGGAAAAATGTGTGTTTTTCATAATTGCATTTAGGTCCCAAATAAATGTTCACCTTGTGCGGCTTGATTTTAGAAACCCGTGAAAATTTATTTCGAAATTTTTGGAGTCTGTTTAGTATTTCTTTTTATTTTTCTTCTACGCATCATAATTTTAAAAAAAAGGAAACGACCTACGGGTCGTGTCCGGCTAGGACTCCGGCCCGAGGTGGCTTTATAAGCCGGCCCAGCCCCGGGGGAACCCTAGCCCCGAGCCGCCCCAGCCGCCCGACCCCGCCGCTGCCGCCCACGCGCCGCCCCGCCCGCACGCTCGCCGAGGTTCGCCGCCGCCTCGAAATCCGTGCCCGTTTTTTTTAGAAAAATCGTTCGGTTTTTCCATTGGTTTTTTTAGTTTCAGTTTTTTTTAAATAGATCGGTTTTTACGGTTTATTTAAATAGCGAGCGTTCGTCCCGTTCGTTCTAGCGAACTTTCATCGTTTTTCTTTTTCTCGAATTAAATCCACAATTTTTCTGATCGCGATTCCTGATTTGATTTTCGTTTTAGTATAACTTTTCGCTCGTTTATCGGAATCATGTGATTCAAGCGCCTGGAGTTTCTTCTCGATACCCTCTATCCGTTTAACCAACTTAAACAAGATTTTGCTACTATAAAATTTGCCCTAGATCCAGATTAGTAGAACGAAGTTGTTTTCTTTCGCCGTTTGACTTTCGTTGCTTCGTTCGATTTGATTCTCTTGCCAACCGGAGTTCTTAAGTTGAACCTTCTGGTTAGATATCTTATTTGAGTTTTACCCGTGCATTAGATAAGTACTTATTGTATGCTTGTTTGTTTGTCTGCGATAGAATACCCGGAGTGCGCCGCTTGTTACTTTGAATCGCTAGGTTTCCCGGATCATCAGCAAGGCAAGTAACACTGATGGGATCTAATTAAATTGTGGGATGGTAAGTAGTTGAGGTAGTACCTATTACATGTTTATTATCAAACCTGTGGGAGTTACTTCTACGTTTGCTTATTATGCCATGCTATGCTAGTAGACGTGGATTGGGTGAGTGATATCCATGACAGATGTGAGTTTGGTTAATTAATGGTTTATCTAAGGTGGCAACTTAAACACACATCTGGGTGTATTGAGGCACCTGGGTATTCCAGGACTTGCCTGTTTTCTTTTGGACCGCCACCCAGGCTCAAAGGGATCATGAGATATTCATGCTGGAAACTTCCGTGTGCAGCCACAAGCTATTATGGGCTCTAGCATAGTTGACTAAGTCGTGCGAACTCTTACAGTGGTAGACTAGCAGATGTAGGGGATGTAGGTGGTACGGTCTACCCGATCGTAAGGTGCTAGCACTTCTGAAAGACTATGTCTCGGTCATCCGTCTTCTCAAACACCTTGTAGTGCGAGGAACCAAACGGAGGCGATCGAGTCTTGTGGGGAAAAGTGCGCAAACCTCTGCAGAGTGTAATAAACTAATCATGATTAGCCGTGTCCCCGGTTATGGACATCTTGAGTATCTAGTACCTAGATTTTCATGTGAATCTCAACATGTTACTCTAAATTAATTTTGTTGGGTTTTGTTTAATGATGATGCTTAATTGGGATTGAGAATGCTGTCAACTATTCTCAATGTTTAACAACTACCATGATAGATAAATAAATTTTATTCCTTTGAAGTAGGGAAAAATTGGCTTTACGCAAAACTGTAACCATAGAGCTTTCCACCAGCCAAATATGCATATAGTATAGCTGTTTCATTCCATTAGTCTCTATGTGTTACATTCCCAGCATATTCCATGTGTTGACCCGTTTCGGGCTGCAACGTTAATGTTGCAGACTTTTCAGACGATGATTAAGGAGTTTTTAGGTCGTGGTTCTATACTCAGTGATGCCGTTGGAGTTGATGGACTCACTTATCTTCCAAGTCTTCCGCTGTTATCGTTATTAGATGGCCTTAAGCCATACTTATTGTATTAAGTTCTCTTTTGAGACACCCGATGTAATAAGTGTGTGATTGCTACTCTATTATAAATCCTCCGAGTACTGTGTGGTGTCAGCATTACTGATCCAGGGATGACACCGGAGCACAGAGATCAGACTGTTTGAGGTCTGGTCCCTACAGTTCCTCCATGCTTGAAGTGCATTGAACGTGAATCAGCTAATTCTTCACCTGAATGTTCAAATGCTGCTAATGTTTCAAATTCTTCACATGCCTCTGCTATCACTAATTCCTCATCTGAGGACATTGCTAGTATCACTGACGATGCAGGGCTGAAGGAATTGTACACGACAGGCATGTACAAAAGCCTCAAAGGGCATCAGGCTCTTTGTGATGTGCTTAAAAAGCAAATCCTCAACAAGAACCCTAGGAAAGAAGGTATCGCCTTTGAGAGGAAACTCAATGCTGATGGTACATATTGGAAGCCTGAGAAGTACCCCAAAACTACATGGGTTGCTGCAAAGAGACCTCCAGTTGATCCATCTAACTTATCTGGATTTGCATGTGAATCTCCTCATTCTGATGATGAGTCAATTGACTCCAAATATAAGCTATTCAAAAACCAGAATGGTGAAGTATTTGCTAGATATGTTGGCACTAACTGCAGGAACGTCTCCCCTGTGAAGAAAATATGGGTTTCCAAAAGATGCCTTGAAAATCTTCAGGTGAATGTCATCATGACGCCACCTGTGAAGAATAGGAACCCCAGATCAAATTATTCATATGGATCAAAGTCCTCATATGAACATCATCGTGCTAACCCGTCTATTTCGCAGGGAAGATCTAAGGATTATGGATATGTGCATTATTCTTCAAATCATTATGTCCATAAGTCCTCGAAGAATTTCTCTGCTTACTCTTATGCTTACTCTAACCCCTCTTATGTGAAACTAAATGGACTGGCTTCTATGCCATCCTTCTCGTATGGAGCTCGTAGAATGATGAACTCTTTGCCACCCCTTCAGATGTGGGTGGTGAAGAAAAAGAACTAATCTCTTCTGCAGGGTCAGGTCTCCAGACACACGTAATCGTCTGAAGAATTTGCTGGAGACCTGAGCATGCCTGAAAGGACGCGGGCTAATCATGAAGAAATGAACTTTCATTTCTCACGTCCTCATATTGCTTTATTAGTTCTTTTACTTGATGAAATTGATCTGATGAATTGATGTCATTTTCTTCACTGATGAAGTATATGAGTTTGTAAGATGCACTAATTCATCTACAAGATGATCAACCCAAAGCCACTGAGTGGGTCCTTGATAGTGGATGTACAAACCACATGACTGGTGACAAGAATCTATTGATGGATGCTCCATTATCTCCGTCGCATCTAAAGCATATCATCTTTGCTAACAAAGGCAAAAGTTAGGTATTGGGTCTAGGTAAGGTTGTGATTACAAAGGATCGACACATGGACAAAGTCATGCTTGTTGAGTCCTTAGGATACAACCTTATGTATGTCTCAATGCTTTGTGATCTTGATATGGTTGTTGTCTTCGGCAAGTACCGTTGTGTTGTGGTTATGGAAGCTGACAATTCCAAAGTCTTCGAAGGCTTTAGGAGAGGAGACCTGTATATTGTTGATTTCTCTACAGGACCACAACCAGCCATGTGCTTACTTGCAAAAGCTTCAGAAGGCTGGCTCTGGCATCGACGACTTGGTCATGCAGGCATGAGGAATTTGCACACGCTTGCGAAGAAGAAGCATGTCATTGGCATCGAGAATGTCAAATTCCTCAAGGATCACCTATGCGGAGCCTGTGAAGCTGGGAAGATGACCAAGGCCAAGCATCCAGCGAAGACTATCATGACCACCACTCGCCCATTTGAATTGCTTCACATGGATCTCTTTGGTCCTAATCATTATTCTGCTATCTCAAATGAAGCATCTCAATATGGCTTTGTTATTGTTGATGATTATTCTCGTTACACATGGGTACACCTTGTTACTTACAAACATGAAGTGCAGGAAGTCTTCAAACGATTTTCCTCGAGGGCTTCAACCAACTTTGGTGTGAAGATCAAGCACATCAGAAGTGACAATGGCACTGAGTTCAAGAATTCTGGTCTCGATGACTATCTTGATGAACTTGGTATTACTCATGAGTTATCTGCTCCTTACACTCCTCAGCAGAACGGCGTCATGGAGCGCAAGAACAGGACTCTTGCTGCGATGGCTCACACTATGCTTGATGAATACAAAACGCCTCGTCGTTTCAGGACTGAGGCAATTGATACTGCGTGCCACATCATCAACAGAGTATATCTTCACAAATTCTTCAAAAATACTGCCTATGAACTCCTCACTGATAAGAAACCCAATGTAAGATATTTCAAAGTCCTCGGTGCTAAATGTTGGATTAGAGATCCTCATCACAACTCAAAATTTGCACCGAAAGCACATGAAGGTTTTATGCTTGGTTACGGAAAGTTGTTGAAACTGTAGATGTGCGGTTCGATGAAACTAATGGCTCGCAAAGAGAGCACCTACCTACTATGATAGATGAACCAGCACCTGAGGAAACTATCAAGTTCAAGGCTACTGAGGATGTCATTCCTACTGAAGAATCTGCTGAAGAATTCATTCCAGAACATGAAGAACATCGAGCTAATGCACCTGAAGAAAATGGTGCTGAAGAAAACGCTGATCAAACTCTTCAATGACAACCAGCTCATCCTCGCATTGCAAAAGAAGTGCTAGTTGAAAAGATCATCAATGACATCAAAGCGCCAGGTCCTCTCACACGCTCAAAAGCTTCACATTTGTCTAACTTTTGTGGGCAGTATGCTTTTGTCTCTATTACAGAGACCACTAAGGTAGATGAAGCATTTCTGGAGCCTGAGTGGATTCAGGCCATGCAAGAAGAATTACATCAGTTCGAGTTCAACAATGTCTGGGAACTGGTCAAACGTCCAGATCCTCGCAAGCACAATATCATCAGCACAAAGTGGATCTACCGCAACAAGCAAGATGAAAATGGCCTTGTTGTGAGGAATAAGGCACGACTTGTAGCTCAAGGCTACACACAGGTTGAAGGAATTGATTTTGATGAAACTTTTGCACCTGTTGCTAGACTTGAGGCTATTCGCATATTACTTGCTTATGCTAACCATCATGATATCACTCTATATCAAATGGATGTGAAAAGTGCATTCCTCAATGGTAAGCTTGAGGAAGAAGTATATGTTGCTCAACCCCCAGGTTTTGAAGATCCAAAGAATCCTGACAAAGTCTTCAGACTCAACAAGGCCCTCTATGGCCTCAAGCAGGCCCCACGGGCTTGGTATGATACTTTGAAGGAACTCTTCATGAAGAAAGGCTTCAAACCCGGTTCACTCGACCCTACTCTTTTCACTAAATCTTATGATGGTGAATTGTTTGTGTGCCAAGTATATGTTGATGATATTATCTTTGGTTGTACTGACCAATGTTATAGTGATGAATTTTCCTATATGATGAGTGAAGAATATCAAATGTCTAGTATGGGAGAGTTGAAATTCTTCTTAGGTCTTCAAACTCGTCAATAACACAATGGCATATTCATATCTCAGGAGAAATACCTCAAGGATGTACTAAGGAAATTCGGCATGCAAGATTGCAAAGGCGTCAAAATTCCTATGCCCACAAATGGCCATCTGTACACTGATGAAAATGGTATTGACTTCGATCATAAGGTACACCACTCCATGATAGGTTCCTTATTATACTTATGTGCATCTAGGCCAGATATAATGCTTAGTGTTTGCATGTGTGCCTGATTTCAAGCTGCATCAAAGGAATCACACCATAAGGCTGTGAAGCATATTCTTCGATATCTAGCTCACACACCAACACTTGGATTATGGTACCCCAAGGGCTCGGCCTTTGATCTTGTTGGATATTATGACTCTGACTATGCCGGTGATCGTGTGGATCGCAAGTCAACATCTGGTACATGTCATTTCCTCGGACGATCTTTGGTCTGTTGGTCCTCGAAGAAACAGAACTGCGTATCACTATCTACTGCTGAAGCTGAGTACATTGCCGCTGGTTCTTGCTGTGCCCAATTGCTATGGATGAAGCAAACTCTCAAGGACTACGGCGTCAACATGAAGAATGTACCTCTCTTCTGTGACAATGAGAGTGCCATCAAGATTGCTCACAACCCAGTTCAGCACTCGAAGACAAAGCACATTCAGATTCGTCATCATTTTCTTCGTGATCATGTGTTGAAGGGCGACATTTCTATTGAGCATGTGAAGACTGAAGAACAGCTAGCTGATATCTTCACAAAGCCCTTGGATGAGAAGAGATTTAGCAAGTTGCGGTGTGAGCTAAATATCCTAGAATCTTTGAATGTTCTTTGAAAAGGACACTCATCCTAACACATGCAAAATTGATGACTTAGATGTGCAACACATGAAGAAACGTTTTACTTCAATCAATGAAGAATAAAACTCTTAGTGTGAAGAAATTAATGAAGAATTTGATTCTCAGAATCCTACGATAATTGTACGTGGTGTCTGAAATCATCATTCTTATACGGTGGGTCACGCCACCACCAAAAGTTGAAATTCCTCAAATTATTCATATTCTTCAACTTTGCATAGTCTTCACTAGTTCCGTTGTTTTTCTTCATTGGCTATATATATATATATATGAGTTTATGTCCTCTACATCATTCACTTATTGCTATTTCTTCAAGTTGGTTTTCTGCTAAGTGAATGTGATCGGACCCTTCCCCTCTATGCTATACTCAACCCAATCTGTTCACAAATTCTTCATGTGCGTTCTATTTGAAACTCGTTCAAAATCTTCACTGTGTCCTTGTCAGCTGAAGAAATTGAGAACGGAACTTTAAAACTAATCTTATCCAAATTTTCGGTTTTGCCGCTCAAATCGTTCCGCATCCCATGATAAATTTTTAATTCACCCACGATCTTACATGATCTCCACTACACAATACGTGGGTGACACATGTCATGCGAAGGAGAAGGGTCAGGGGCACGTTCTTCCCAAAACTTCGGGCGAACAGTTTTTCGCTGCTACTATAAATACCCCCTCATCCCTTCCTCACTTCCTTTACTCCGCTCGATCTCTCTCTCCCACTCGAGCTTCCCGAACCCTAGCGCCACCGCTACTCCATCATCGCCGGTGAGGAAGAGCTTCACTGCCTCGACCTCGTCGTCGTCGTACTCGCGCCGACTGCGGAAATCTTCACCTCCGCCGCCGCCGTAGACGTCTTCCTCTGCCAAGTTAGGGCGTGGAAGATCTACAGTGACGAACTCCACTGTTTCACCTCACTGTTCGTCGTGTTCTTCATTCAGGGTAATTAAAAGTTACTTTTACTGCCCTCCTTGATTCGAAGTTTCTCTATAAAATCTTCAAAGGTGTTTTTATTCTTCAAATCCTCACACACTAAACACCTCACATGTCATCTGTTCTTGATTCGCTTCCCTAAGCATCATTTTTTCTTCAAGATTCCTCAATTGTGTGGATCTTCGATCTATACAACTCTGGAACCTAAGACAAAGAATGCTTAGTGAAAATCTTCAAGACTCATCTGGTCAAATTCCTCAAACTTGTTCTTTTTGAAAAACCTTCTGAGAACGCATATGACCTCCCCAAATTCCTCGCAGCTATACTCTGTTCACAGGTACACATGTCAGCTGCTGAATCACTAGGTTCTCATCAACTTAACTCATTTGCAGCGTTCCTCGAAGAAAAGTTGCATACTTCTTCAGAGAATTCGATTGTTCAAATTCCTCAACTAAAGAAAATGGCTGATGGTAAAAGGCCACAGAAGGGAGGAAAGAGGCCTGAGGTAAATACAACGTTTGAGATCCCTCATGACATATATGCTGGGTACTGTACACCTACTGAGGAAACCAAGAATGAGAGCAAAGTGCGCAAACAGAGGATAGAGAGGAGACAGGCAAAACAATGGAGGGAGTACAGATATGTCACTCCTAAGTACATGAAGAAATTCGCACTCAATCCTCCATGCCCAAGAGCTCCATTGGCACCTGGCCAAGTACCAGATCCCACCAGCCTCAAGCGTGGTGAGGACTATCCTGATGAATGGGCCAAGCGCCAAGGCAAGTTGGCCAAGCAAGCCAGAGAAGCAGTGAGGAAATTCAATGAAGACTCTGCTGTGGCTGCTGCTGCCTCTGCTGAGGCCTCTGTCAAGCCGAGGAAATCCATACCTAAGAAGCCTGCTCGTAAGCCAAGTGCTTCACCAACAGTGCCCTCACGGCCAAGTTCCTCAGCTGCGCCCTCACGGCCAGACTCTTCAAGGTCCTCATGACCAATCCCGCAAGCTGCCCCTTCAAAATCCTCAGCACCTCCTCCAAAGTCCTCAGCTATTCTGACAAATTCCTCTGCACCTGCGCATCTGGCCTCGTGCCAAAGGACTACAGGCATCTCCATTGCCTCTGATGTCTCAGCAAGCTCCTTAGCTACACCAAATTCTTCATCTGGCCCCACTCTGATGAAGACCAAGGCAACTCCTGGACGAGGTCCTCGGCCAAGTCTTCAAAAGAAGCAAGTCGCTTTCCAAGTGCCATCTAAAGAAGATGAAGCTGGTGATGATGAACTTGCAGAAATCATCAGAGACAGACAAGTTAGGGCCGCTAGAGCCAAAGGCACACCTGTGCCACTGCTTTTGGATCCCAAGCTGATCCTCGACTACATTGATCTCTGGCACAAGGACCCAAATACTCCTATGCCTGACTTCAAGCTGACGCCTGGTCAAAATCACATGCTGACTCATTTCATCCAAGAGGAGAAATGGAAATATGACCAGGCCAGGCAGATCAAGAGGGCCCAATATAGAAAGGAGAAATATCTGAAGAACAACGTTGTCACTATGATAACTGATGAACTTGTAAAAATCCAATCTGAAATCGAAACCCTCAGTGATGACTTCCAAGCCTACTATGCTGATTGGCAAGGAGCCAAAGTTAGATTTGTAAAGATAACTGAACAGTTCACTTCAAATGTTGCTGCCCCAACGCAACAGGAAATTCCTCAGGCTGAAGCATCTGCTCAGCCGACTGAAGAACATGCCAGCACCACTGATGACAATCAGGCTGCTGAAGAAAATGTAAGTTCTAGGGCTGATGACTGCATTCCAGCCACTGAAGAAATTGCCAGGGCACCCACTAGTGGTGTTCCTGAAGAAACTGAAGAACTCAGGACAACTGCATCAGTTGTGCTTGAAGAAAATCAACCAGATTCCTCAGCTGCTCCTGCACCAACTTCAACTCCAATCCTTCCATCTGCATCAGATATGAAGAAGACCAAGGCTGCAGAGCATGCTGCAGTGAAGAAAAGGAAAGCATCAACTGCTTCAAATTCTTCAGCTCCAAAGAAAATGAAGCCTATGACAAGCTCATTTGCACATCTGATTGATGTTGTTCCCATCTCAACCAGGCCATCAAAGGACCTTGTTCCTTTTGATGAAGAATATGTGATCCCCAGCGGATCTGATGAAGAAACTCCTTCTGTTGCTTCGTCTGAACCGTTGGATGAAGAAATTGAAGTGGATGCGATCCCTTCAACACCTATCATCTCCTCGCCCATGCCCCAGTTCACAGTTGAAGAAGCTGGCGTTGAAGAAATGGAAGATGAAGATGTGGACATTGGCTGCTGCACACCCGTAATTAGTGATGAATTCTGGGAAAGTCAGCATCCAAACTCTCCAATGTTCACCCCTCTACAGCAAATTCCTCAGTCCCCCACACAGACTGTTCACATGGCCTCTGAAGAAACTCATCCCTCTACATCTGTCCATGAGGAAATTCTAGCCACTAGCGCTGAAGAAACTGCTGCTGTTGAACAACCAACTACCCAGACTGCCACTAAGGAAGAACCAGAAATTCCTCAGCCTGAAGAACCTGCGATTAAGATTCCTGAGGTCATGATGCAACTCACTGACACTCCTCTACCAAAGCCAAAGGATCCATTCTCATGCAAGAAAAAGTTCAAGGCTGATGATTTCTTCGGCGAGCACGTATTCTTCAAAGATTATAACCCATATGACTCTGCTCGCATTAGGAAGAGGCGTTTCTGGACTGCTAGTCAAGCCAATTTCTATTCCTCAGTGTTGTTCAACAAGGAGAAGATTTTCTACCATGAGCATATTCCTCATGTGGATATGGAATCTCTGCCGTGCTTTGCACCAGTCCTTAGTGTTCTTCACGACGCTGGACTGCTCAATTTTTGCTCTGACATCTGCGATTGGAATGAAGAACTGATTCTTCAATTCTATGCAATGCTGCACATCACCGAAAATGCTGAAGATGTGAATTCATGGGTGCTGGACTGGATGTCTGAAAACACTCACTACACTGCACCAGCCTCTGAATTGCTTCGTGCTCTACAACTCAGTCCTCCCCTTGAAGAAGCTCGCGGCATCTACAGTGAACCTGAGCTCATACATCATTACATGCAAGTGCTGATGAAGCCTTTGAAACCAGGTCAGGCACCATGAACAAAATTCCTCGTGAAGGAATTGTTGTACGTGCCCAGAACTATCTATCGTATTCTTACGAGGACAATCAGTCCTATCAAAGGCCACGACTCATCTGATGAGGAAATTGTTGGCATCATGAAGAATCTGGTATTCAACATCGTTCATGGCATTCCTGTCAACTATCACGATTTCTTCATGAGGACTATGGCCAATGTTGCACTATCTCCGTTTGAGCTGAAGCCTTATGCACCTTGGATCATGAGATTCCTCAGGACAAGGTCTTCACTCAACTACAAAGCTGATTTCTAGAATCATCTCAGCTACTTGCCCCCAATTGAAGTCCTCAATAAGACATATTCCTCAGTTGATGGAAAGGGCAAGGCACCAGCTGTAATTGATGAAGGCATTCGTCCATTGGATGATCAGTTTCACAAAGATGCATCTTATTCCACCAATGATGACTCTGCCACACATGACTCTGCCAATGCTCCCAAGTCCACTCCTCAAGCCACTGCTCCGCGCGTGATGACAGACCGTGAACTTCTGCTTAGTCTTCACCAGAAGGTGGATCAAAATCACAAATGGGTTAAGCATCAGTTTGGTTCACTTCTTCACAACATGACTGCCACACACAATGAAGTGAAGAAAAACCACTACTACCTCCATCAAGTCTTCGATCGCACCTGGGCAATCCTGTCACATCTGTATGGTGAAGAAGATCTCAAGAACATGGGTCTTAATGAAGATTTTGACTGGTCTGCACCTCCACCGAAGAAATTCAAGAAGGTCAAGGTTCCTTCTCTGGTGGCCAGCTCATACTCTTCATGACGCGACACTGATGAACATGAAGATTTAGACGACACTGCGGCAGGCCCTACATCAACCAACGACCCCAACAACACTGGCGCTCCTTCATCAACTTGATTATCTTCAGGGACGTTAGTCCTCATTTTCGATCCTTTTGGTCATTTGATGACAAAGGGGGAGAAATTTGAGTTAGTCTTGAAGCGGGTCTATTTTATCGCCCATATACAACGTTTTTTTGCTAAATTACAACTCTCGTTCTTCTGAAACTTTATTGGATCGAGTTGTAATCTTAAACCTGATGGTGCTATGATACTTTTGATGCACTATGTTCTGATACTCTTTTCTGCATGCTTATTCCTCGTTAATATTACTGCACGCATGCTGAATTTCATCAGGCACCATATTTCATCATGCATTTCAATTTCTTCATATTATATGTTAAATGCGTGTATGAATTACAAGATATAGGGGGAGATCTCCATGATTCAACTCTTCAAGTGTGCATTGCTTCAAAAGCAAATTCCTCACTATGCACATCTTCATGGGGAGTTCTTCTATATCTTGCAATCAAATTCCTCAATATCAGTATTTACACTTCATATGTTTATTCCCGTTGAAAACTTAACCTATATTGTCATCAATCACCAAAAAGGGTGAGATTGTAAGTGCATCTAGTGCCCCTTAGTGATTTTGGTGTATTGAAGACTTATAGGTTAAGGGACTAATGCGTGTGTGAGTGTACACATGTCTATAAGTCTATGAGGAGTTTGATATTTATAGGAAAAGTCGACCCCTAAAAATGAATATCTTTGACAAAAGATTTTGGTATTTCTGAAGACTTTCATGAAGACTTTGAAAGTGAAGAAATTGGTGTGTCCGTGAAGACTTGATATTCATGCGAGGAATATGAAGCTTGAAGACTTTCGTTTTCATAGTTTTGTTTTTCTCTTTCTTGAGTCATAGGAAACACCGTACTATATAAGGGGTCGAGGAAATACTAAGGAAAAATTTCCATGTGATGCTCAACTCAAAATCCTACATCTACCAATCCCTTCGAGTGAAGCCATTGGAAATCTCATACAGTTCAGTCAATTTCTTCAGTGACAGAGACGAAGTTCTTCTGGTCTCTGAGGAATTTGTCCTGACTGAGGAGTTAGGAATTCGCCAGTGCGAATTGCCTACACAGTGAGGAACATGATAGCCTTGAGGATTTTGCTACTCAAAATTCCGACTGTTGCTGTGCTATGCGCCAACTGTTCCAAAATATCTATCCACCTAACGGTCATATCATTGAAGGGCATTTATGTCTTATCATGTCGGGCTGCTCCCTAGGCTATAAATAGCCGCCCCCTACAACCACTAGCTTGTTGGCTGCTTCGAGAGAAACCGACAATTGTCATTTGAGAGCAACCCATCCTCCGAGGACTTTGAGCGAAAATCATCAAGTGAGGAAAAACCAAAAACCCAAAACCCAAACACCTACAAACCTCAAGTGATTGAGCATCACTGAAGAGATTGATCCTGAGTGGATCCGACGCTTGTTACCTTTAAAGACTGTGCTTCTTCCAGACGGTTAGGCGTCATGTCTAGAGCATCCAAGAGGAATTGTGGATTGTCGGGTGACCAAGTTTGTGAAGGTTTGGAAGTCGCCCGAAGACTTACCACGAGTGATTGGATGAGGTTTGTGTGACCTTAGTTCAAGGAGAATATAGTGAGGACTGGGTGTCTTGGACTATGTGTCCTTGACTGGGTGTCCGGGACTGTGTGTCCTCGAGTTTAAATACTCAGCCGCTCCAACCAGACATACAACTGAGACAGCAGTTGGAACTGGTCTACCAAATCATTGTCTTCACCAAGCTTACTGGTTCTATTTCCTCAACTCTTTCATTTCCTCATAACTGTGTTGTATGTTGTTCATATCTGTGTTAGAAGACCTTGACTGAAGACTTTCTCAATTTCCTCAGTTCAATTTCTTCAGTCTGTTTGTCTTCATCCTGTATTATCCTGTGATTACGCTTCCTGTACTCTGTGCCTGTCTTCATTTCATCATGATGACTATGCTTGTATTCTGTTATGTTTACCTTTGAGTACTTATTCCGCTGCTAGTAGTTCTTCGCTAAGGAATTTCCTCACCGGCAAATTCCTCAGTGAAGAATTTCCTAAAAATTGCCTATTCACCCCCCTCTAGTCGATATAACGCACTTTCAGTTTGTTGAATCTCGATCGTAGTGATACACATATTCATAATATTGAAGCCAAAAGATGCAAAGTTAATAATGATAGTGCAACTTATTTGTGGCACTACCGTTAAGGTTATATTGGTGTAAAGCGCATGAAGAAAATCCATGCTGATGGGCTTTTGGAATCACTTGATTATGAATCTGTTGATGCTTGCAAACCATGCCTCATGGGCAAAGATGACTAAGACTCCGTTCTCTAGAACAATGGAGCAAGCAATTGACTTATTGGATATAATGCATACTGATGTATGAGGTCCAATGAGTGTTGAGGCTCACGGTGGGTATCGTTATTTTTCTGACCTTCACAGATGATTTGAGCAGATATGGGTATATCTACTTGAAAAGTTCAAAGAATTTCAGAGTGAAGTGGAAAATGATCATAACAAGAAAATAAAGTTTCTACGATCTTATCGCAGATGCGAATATTTGAGCTACGAGTTTGGCCTTCAATTAAAACAATGTGGAATAGTTTCACAAAACTCATGCCACCTGGAACACCACAGCGTAATGGTGTGTCCGAACGTCGTAACCGTACTTTATTAGATATGGTGCGATCTATGATGTCTCTTACCGATTTACCACTATCATTTTGGGGTTATGCATTAGATACAGCTACATTCACGTTAAATAGGGCACCATCTAAATCCGTTGAGACGACACCGTATGAATTATGGTTTGGCAAGAAACCGAAGCTGTCGTTTCTTAAAGTTTGAGGTTGCAATGCTTATGTGAAAAAGTTTCAACCTGATAAGCTCAAACCCAAATTGGAGAAGTGTGTCTTCATAGGATACCGAAAAGAAAATGTTGGGTACACCTTCTATCACAGATCCGAAGGCAAGATATTCATTGCTAAGAATGGATCCTTTCTAGAGAAGGAGTTTCTCTCGAAAGAAGTGAGTGGGAGGAAAGTAGAACTTGATGAGGGAACTATACCTGCTCCCTTATTGGAAAGTAGTTCATCACAGAAATCTGTTCCTGTGACTACTACACCAATTAGTGAGGAAGCTAATGATGATGATCATGTAACTTCAGATCAAGTTACTACCGAACCTAGTATGTAAACCAGAGTGAGATCCGCACCAGAGTGGTACGGTAATCCTGTTCTGGAGGTCATGTTACTTGACCATGATGAACCTACGAACTATGAGGAAGCGATGATGAGCTCATATTCTGCGAAATGGCTTGAGGCCATGAAATCTGAGATGAGATCCATGTATGAGAACAAAGTATGGACTTTGATTGACTTGCCCAATGATCGGCGACACATTGAGATTAAATGGATCTTCAAGAGGAAGACGGACGCTGATAGTAGTGTTACTATCTACAAAGCTAGAATTGTCGCAAAAGGTTTTCGACAAGTTCAAGGTATTGACTATGATGAGAGTTTCTCACTCGTATCTATGCTTAAGTCTGTCCGAATCATGTTAGCAATAGCCGCATTTTATGAAATTTGGCAAATGGATAAACAAAACTGCATTCCTTAATGGATTTATTAAAGAAGAGTTGTATATGATGCAACCAGAAGGTTTTGTCAATCCTAAATGTTCTAACAAAATATGCAAGCTCCAGCGATCCATCTATGGACTGGTGCAAGCATCTCGGAGTTGGAATATACGCTTTGATAACTTGATCAAAGCATATAGTTTTATACAGACTTGCGGTGAAGCCTGTATTTACAAGAAAGTGAGTGGGAGCACTACAACATTTCTGATAAGTATATGTGAATGACATATTGTTGATCGGAGATAATCTAGAATTATTCTGCAAAGCATAAAGGAGTGTTTGAAAGGAGTTTTTCAAAGAAAGAGCTCGGTGAAGCTGCTTACATATTGAGCATCAAGATCTATAGAGATAGATCAAGACGCTTGATAAGTTTTTCAATGAGTACATACCTTGACAAGATTTTGAAGTAGTTCAAAGTGGAACAATTAAAAAAAGAGTTCTTGCCTGTGTTACAAGGTGTGAAACTGAGTAAGACTCAAAGCCCGACCACGGCAGAAGATACAAAGAGAATGGAAGTCATTCCCTATGCCTTGGCCATAGGTTCTATAAAATATGCCATGCTGTGTACTAGATCTATTGTATACCCTACACTGTTTTTGGAAAGGGAGTACAATAGTGATCTAGGAGTAGATCACTAGACAGCGGTTAAAATTATCCTTAGTGGAATAAGGATATGTTTCTCGATTATGGAGGTGACAAAAAGGTTCGTCGTAAAGGGTTACGTCGATGCAAATTTTGACACTGATCCAGATGACTCTAAATCTCAATCTGGATACATATTGAAAGTGGGAGCAATTAGCTAGAGTAGCTCCGTCCAGAGCATTGTTGACATAGAAATTTGCAAATTAATTAGGATCTGAATGTGGCAGACCTGTTGACTAAACTTCTCTCACAAGCAAAACATGATCACACCTTAGTACTCTTTGGGTGTTAATCACATAGCGATGTGAACTAGATTATTGACTCTAGTAAACCCTTTGGGTGTTGGTCACATGTCGATATGAACTATGGGTGTTAATCACATGGTGATGTGAACTATTGGTATTAAATCACATGGCGACGTGAACTGGATTATTGACTCTAGTGCAAGTGGGAGACTGAAGGAAATATGCCCTAGAGGCAATAATAAAGTTATTATTTATTTCCTTATATCATGATAAATGTTTATTATTCATGCTAGAATTGTATTAACCGGAAACATAATACTTGTGTGAATACATAGACAAACAGAGTGTCACTAGTATGCCTCTACTTGACTAGCTCGTTGATCAAAGATGGTTATGTTTCCTAGCCATAGACATGAGTTGTCATTTGATTAACGGGATCACATCATTAGGAGAATGACGTGATTGACTTAACCCATGCCGTTAGCTTAGCACTTGATCATTTAGTTTGTTGCTATTACTTTCTTCACGACTTATACATGTTCCTATGACTATGAGATTATGCAACTCACGTTTACCGAAGAAACACTTTGTGTGCTACCAAACGTCACAATGTAACTGGGTGATTATAAAGGTGCTCTACAGGTGTCTCCAAAGGTACTTGTTGGGTTGGCGTATTTCGAGATTAGGATTTGTCACTTCGGTTGTCGGAGAGGTATCTCTGGGCCCACTCGATAATGCACATCACTATAAGCCTTGCAAGCATTGCAATTAATGAGTTAGTTGCGGGATGATGTATTACGGAACGAGTAAAGAGACTTGCCGGTAATGAGATTGAACTAGGTATTGAGATACCGACAATCGAATCTCGGGCAAGTAACATACCAATGACAAAGGGAACAACGTATGTTGTTATGCGGTTTGACCGATAAAGATCTTCGTAGAATATGTGGGAGCCAATATGAGCATCCACGTTCCTCTATTGGTTATTGACCGGAAACGTGTCTCGGTCATGTCTACATTGTTCTCGAACCTATAGGGTCCGCACGCTTAAAGTTCGATGACGATTATATTATGAGTTTATGTGTTTTGATGTACCGAAGGTAGTTCAGAGTCCCGGATGAGATCGGGGACATGACGAGGAGTCTCCAAATGGTCGAGACATAAAGATCGATATATTGGACGACTATATTCGGACATCGGAAAGGTTCCTAGTAATTTGGGTATTTTTCGGAGTACCGGAGAGTTACGGGAATTCACCGGGGAGTATATGGGCCTTATTGGGCTTTAGAGGAAAGAGAGAGGAGAGACTGTGCACCCTCCAATGCCTAGTACGAATTGGACTAGGGGGAGGGGCTACGCCCCCTCCTTCCTTCTCTTCCCTCTTCCATTTCCTTGACTCCTACTCCTACAACTTGGAAGGGGAGGAATCCTACTCCCGGTGGGAGTAGGACTCCTCCAGGGCGCCCCATATGGGCCGGCCCTCTCCCCCTCCTCCACTCCTTTATATACGTGGCTAGGGGGCACCCCATAGACACAACAATTGATCTCTTGATCTCTTAGCCGTGTGCAGTGCCCCCCTCCACCATAATCCACCTCAATCATATTGTAGCGGTGCTTAGGCGAAGCCCTGTGTCGGTAGAACATCATCATCGTCACCACGCCGTTGTGCGGACGAACTCTCCCTCAACACTCGGCTGGATCGGAGTTCGAGGGACGTCATCGAGTTGAACGTGTGCTGAACTCGGAGGTTCCATGCGTTCGGTACTTGATCGATCGGATCATGAAGACGTACGACTACATCAACCGCGTTGTGCTAACACTTCTGCTTTCGGTCTACGAGGGTACGTGGACAACACTCTCCCCTCTCGTTGCTATGCATCACCATGATCTTGCATGTGCGTAGGAAATTTTGGAAATTACTACGTTCCCCAACATTATTTACCAAAGCTTGTTTTACAGGTAAGGTGCAGCTCCTCTTTAACTTGCCATGCTCCTTGAAGATGTCCCCAATATCCCGTGTTTGGTCTTCATTGCTCCTCTGCATGTTCGCTCTCGTGGTTTTAAAATCTCATCATGGCAAGAAAAATATACTACTAATACTCACGCATCTTGTGGGGAACATTAAATCACTCGTCTGCCATGTTAGAGCATCTCCAATAGAAGCGCAACACGCGGCGCTTTAAAAAGCATTTACAATGCTGAGATCGAGAAGTAGAGATTGCGAGTAGAGACTAGAGAGTAGAGACATAGATAGTTCTCAGCATAGATATAGCATAGATAGATAAAAAAAGATAGTTCAACTACTCCTCGTCGTCCGACTCCTCCTTGGTGATGTCCTCCTCTGACGTCTCAATGTAGGTGTGAAGATATCGATCATCATCGGATTCCTAGGGCGACGCTGCTCCAAGCCTCTTGTTAAATTGAGCATCCGCTTTTCGTATATGCTTGTCCTCATGATAGGCGGCTCGCTCCGCCCTCCTCTTCTCCCTCTCCGCCCTCCTTTGCGCGTAGAACTCACGCTCGTTGATGATGTCCTGCGGGAAGCGTTGGTGCCACAGCGCCATGGCTTCCTCGTCCATCTCGGCGATGCCGAGATGGTGCTTCCACCTCTGGTTGTCACGATGATCCTCGTCGGTGATAAGTCATGGCAGAGGCGCGAGCTCCTGCGCCCGCTCCCATGTCGGCACGTTGGCGAAGTTCAATGTTCTATGAGGCCACCGGAGGCGCCATGCCGCTGCGGCGTACGTGCGGGAAGCCTCGTTGGTGGTGTTGAAATTACCGAGGCCGAGGCGCATCCTGCAGAAGCGGATCTCGGCGGAGAAGCCGCCAGAGGGGCGCGCGCAGACGTCGCGGTATCCCTAAGTTTCCTGGCGTAGCGGCGGCATGGTGGCGCGGCGGCGGCGAGGCTAGAAAGAGCGGGGAGAGAGCGGTGGCGAGGCACAAAGCGGGGAGAGAGCGGTGGCAAGGCACAAAGCGGTGGGAGGGCGTTGGATTTTATAAAGCGCGCCAGACACCGCGCGCCCGGCCGCATTTTCCCCGCACGTGCGATCCTTTCCCGTCGTCCCTGCTATCCCTACTCTCTTCTCTACTGTTATATTTATTTTATATTTTATATTTACCTCTACTCTCTTCTCTATTGTTATATTTATTTTATATTTTATATTTATATCTACTTCTCTACTCTCTACTCTTTTTTTCTACTTAAAAAAACAGAGTTGGTGATGATGGTGTGCCTGCCATCCTGCAATATAGTCGTCTGATTTATATACGACGGATTGGAAGGAAACTATGCCAATTTTGCAGAAAGGTACCCACACCCTCTCCAGATTTGAAAATAAGGCCTTCCCTCGTTCATCCTTTTCTCCTACAAGATAAACTACTCATGCAAATGTGTCTTGATGTTCCATGCAACGCATCGGCATCTTGCTAGTTCTAAAAAACATTCCATGATTTGCCACACTACTGGTTGCAGATGAAGAACCTACCCAAGCACGACGTGATACAGGAGCGATGCACAATTAGAAGCTGATATTCTGCTGGACAATGGAGGCTATAACGAATTACTTTTATGGGAACAATAGCAACCAGGAAATTTTAAGGGTAGGTATGAACAAAATTGGAACTGCACATGTATTGCTAAGTGATTCAATACACACGTTACCAATCGAGGAGGAGAAAGATGGTCGCGACGGCCTGTGTGCATCATGGTCGGCAACGAGAGTCAGTTCATTGTCCATGACGGTGGTGCTTCTGCGCTTGGCGGCGGCTTTCGGGAAGCAGATCCGAGACCGTGGAAGATGGTGCGGGGAAGAGGCTCTGTGTACGACGTCGATGGTGGACTGGCTCCAGTGTGGCGTATGAGGTAGTCGATGAGCCAGATGCGCTGTGGTGGACGAGTGCGCCAATGAAGAAGGGGAGGAGCATGAAGGCTGCGGTGCTGTGGAGAAGTCTATTTTGGTGTGGGGATAGAAAATGGGGAGTATTCAGGTGTACTACCCTGGGTGCCGGGGTAAGGTTGGCTGGGTAGGGTGAACCTGAAGTTACAAAAATAGGCCCCTACCAAGCGTAATCCGTAGACCTGATCCGAAGGTTATGATGGTAACTTCGCACTGCTTGAATCAGGGTCGCGGCAGATTTTCCCGTTGACCTCAAAATTTTGTGACACTGAACTCCCCATGTGGCGTGTTGGGTGATTGGGCTAAGCAACTAGCGAGTAGTACTAGTAACTATTAGTACTCCCTCCGATTTTATTAACTCTCTATATTAGGTTTGACCGAAGTCAAACTTCCTAAAGTTTGACCAAGTTTATAGAAAAATATAAACATTTACCATAACAAATATGCATGATGTGAAAGTACATTCAATAATGAATCTAATGGTATTTATTTGTTATTGTATATGTTAATATTTTTTGGTATAAACTTTCTGAGAGTTTACAAAACTTGACTTTGACCAATGCTAATACGAGGACTTAAACTAAAACGGAGGGAGTACACATTTGTTTTCTTAGTTTGTAGTGAATTAATCATTTGTTGTAATTGTGAAATAAATATATTAGGCTACTGACTTCGAATGTACTGGTCTATAAAATTCAATAGTTACAATCATTATTGAATTCCAAGATGTATACGCGGTCTATAGTACTTCACAATATGCTCAAACTCACATAATCCCAATCAAATGAGAATCTAAATGCATTTCATAGTTATTACTTTGTAGGATGCAACAAAACCAACCATAACACTACATCATCCATTATAAAAAAGCAACATTTTGAACACATCCCAATGTGTGAATGAAACGTGTAGAGAGAGCTTGTGAAGATGGAGCAGATAAGGCGGTAAAGATTATGTGTATCTGGACAAGACAGTAGGAGACAAACCTAACGAGAGAGAGAGAGAGAGAGAGAGAGAGAGAGGAAGAAGTTAGGTCTGTGAGATAGATGGAGACATGTAATATACGTGAGATGTGTGTGCATCCGGATTCTGTAGACGTGGAAGGAGAAGGGACAACAAGTTTGATGAGAGAACTGGAAAAACGTGGACGAGAGGGGAAAGATCTCGTGGGTTGAGGGATTGATAATTGTGTGCGGGAGAGAGAGGGATTGGTAATTTTGTGCAGGGGAGAGAGGGGGGAGGAGTCAGTCAGCCGTCGTCACATCATCCTGCTTCCAAATGGACCCGAATTCTCTAGTGTAGTGTGGTCGCCGTCTTCGATCTCCTCGATGCCCTCTTTGAAGGTTGAGGTGTTGTGCATGCTGGGGTGCAGAGAAGCACAAGCGAGTGGTCGCCATATAGCCTTGGATGGGGATGAATTGTGTGCTCAGGGGAGGGGGAGTGTGTGCGCGGTGTCTGTGTGTGTCAGGTATTGAGAGAAATCAAACCTATGTGGAGAAATATGTGTGTATGTAATGGAAAGCTACATGCTAAATAGGGTTTTCACGAAGAGATTGTGCGTGCGAGATAGAGAGCGATGTGCGGGCCTTGAGGTGGCCAGGGGCCGGGTGAGGGTGTTAAAATGTGTGCGTTGACGCATGTGTTACATGCGATCGTGCGAGGGGCGGACGAATCGAGAGAGATGGTTGTTGTGCTACGGATGCTCCTCTCTCTCACACACACACAAGTACAAATATAAGACCGTTCTCTCATGTATACACAACGTATCGGCATCTGTCTATGTCTCACTCATGCATGATCATTTCTACATTCACACCTCTCTATGTCTGTATCACACGCACATCATCTCCACATTGTCCTTCTGCCACAACACACATATGGACACATACACATGTTCTCTCTTAGTCACACACACAAAATCAGTATTAAAGAAAACTAGGGTGCACCTAAAACGTCCAAATCCAAATAAACACAAACTGGAGGTAAATTCAAATATATGGAAATATTGTAGCAACAAGAACGTTTTCAGGAAAAGAGTTGAGTGGTATTTGTGGATTGTTTTCACACACACAAAAATGGTGGGTGTCCTTCGAGCGTGACATGGTGACGCACCGTTCGATCGACCGCGCGGCCGCAGTTCACGCGCTTGCACATGATTCCGTATCGCGGTTGTGGTAACTAATATAAGTGCTGCCCCAGTCTAATGTTTACGTGTACTAGTACGATTTTCTTTTAAGTTTGACCAACCCTATACAAAACTAAACTAAGCTCCCATACGCGCACTCATCAATATGCCGCCGCCGCCGTTGCGCATGCCGGCGCCCGCCTGCTCCGGCCAACCATTTCTATCCCATCACCGCCGTGTCGCCGCCATCCCTGTACCATGAAGCCAAAGGCTTGCCCGCTCATGTCGTCTCCAGTCCCTCCTCATGATGCTGCCGCGCTGCCAAGCACGCCGACGAGGAGGAACTAGGGTGTCATTGTTGTATCCACCCACGCAGAGGAGTCGCGCATGGTGGCTGTCGTGGCGGAAGCCGGTCGCGCCCGTGCCGAGCCCGCAAACCAGGTGCGGATGCGGAATCTACCTTCGAGACCTTGAATGCCACGTGGATCCTGCAACCTGAAGGAGCAATTTGGGTCAGTCGACTCTTGTGAGCCGTTGGATGCAACATGGATGGCTAGAAGGGCTTCTTCAACCTCCGAAATTGATGCACTGTTCATCTTCTCAGCCCGCCACACGCCTAACCGTCTGCCACCGCCGCCCCACCCTCCCCTGAACCTCTCGCCACCGCCATGCCCCCCACCCCACCATCCGTTTAACCCTGGGCATGATCCATTTTTCCGGCGAACTGCATTCCACACCCAACACTCATAAGATAGATCATGGGCACCCTGCCACCCTAATATATATATTAGGGTAGCTTCTCTGCCGTCTTGATGCGGAGCATCCCAAGGCCATCCCCATGGACCCAACTACATATCCTACGACACCTCTTGGACCCATGACACGAGCACGTGCAAGAGCTCTTGAAACCGAGGTGACATCTCTCCTCTCACAATTCCACTTCGATGCACATGAGACTTGGCTACTACCTCATACGGACACTTTGTGCATACTCAGGTATCATGGAGAAGCTAAGGAGCAAGGACAAGAAGAAGAGGATGGACGAGAAGATGGAGAAGAAGGAGGGCTGCAGGAAAAGTCCCAGCCACAGGACGACCGACCGGGACCGGACGTCTGGCGCCTGATGCTCCAGCCGAACCCCAGCGAGCGGACATCCGGCCCAGACCGGACGACCGGTGCCCCTGCACCCGAGCCAAACAAGAGGACGACCGATGCCAGTGGACACCGGCGACCGGACGACCGGCAGCCTTCGGAAATCTGCTACACCAGCATCTGAGCCAGAATGAGCGGACGACCAGCAGCCACCGGACGTCCGGCCGCTCTAGAGACACCGGACGACCGGTCCCCAGCGGATGTCCTATACCTGGCTCTGTCCAGATTCGGGCCTGAGGCCCATGTATCCCTACTTTCGCCCCCATTTGCACTTAGACTATAAATAGACCCCCTATTCATCCTAGCTAGGGTTAGCGTTGGTTTATCTCATTTCAGAGATCAAGCTACGCTCATCCACATTGGATCTACTCCTCATGAGATACCACAGCCTCTTCGGAGAAGATCCCTTCGAATTCAAGACCTCTTGCGGAGAAGAACATCAAGACCTCCTCACGGAGAAGACCTCTACCCTTGTATCATCCTTAGTTGATCGTGTACCGTGTGACCTCTTATGTATCCGAGGATCTAGCACATAAGTGACTATCTTGTGTTGGTTTAGCGTTTCTCCCGTGTCTTCCTTTGTGTTCCCCTCGTTTACCCTTTGTGTTCTTTGTGTTCATCGTGGGATTCGCTCCTATCGTGAAAGATCGGGCCCTAGGGTTCCTACCCTACATCATCTTGGTATCTAGAGCCACGTTGATCACGATTTCGGAGCCTCCCCGTTGTGTTTCTAGCCTAGTTTTTGTTGTTTTTCGTCCTAATTCGAAAATTCCCCACAAAAATAGCCCCAATTTTTTTTGTGATTTGTTGGTGTGTTGAAATTTTGTTGGTTTTCATCCGTGGATTTGCTTTGTTTTGAGTGGATCTAGCTTTTCCCCCTTGTCTCCACCCTTTCCATCCACGAAATCGCCCGCAATCGACGAATTTTACCTCATCCACTCTGCCCATGTGAAGTTCATCCCGTGCTTGAACAGTGCCCAGGCACCGGATGTCCGCTCGCCACCGGACATTCGGAGTTCCCTGACGAAACTGAATTTTTTTCAGCCTAGTCACCACCACCGCCCCACATTTCCGCATACACACTCCTACCCCTATACACCTCCACCACTTCCACATACCACCACCATTGCTTACCCATCTCGCTCTCCGACACGTTTGCTACTTAGAGCTTTGAGAATTTGAGTTGTGATACCATGTCCTATTTGTGTTTCGGCTATCTAGGTACGGTTCGACATCGACATCACCGCCACTCATCTTTGCCACGGACGCGTCATCAACAACGACAACCTCGACTACACCTCATTCTTGCCATTACATTGATAGACATCATAGCCTTACTCCTTTGCGCTGCTTACCCATCGAGACTAGCCTTTGAATATTGCCGGCAATGAGACATGTGCACATTAGTGCTCATGCTTCCCATAGCATACATACATCATTGTTGCATATCTTGGTATCATCTCTTATGTCACAAAGTTGTCATCGCATACACAATTGCTATCTTGGTTCGTCAAGCATTGCATGAGAAAAGAGCTCAAACAACAAAGAGCCAAACAAGCTTTTAAGCAAAAAGAAAAGATAAGCAAAGAGCTTTTAAGTGAGAACCATAGCATCATACAACATTAAGATTGTCATACTAGATCATCTTGGATCATATCATAGAAACACTTTGCATAGAGCATACTTGGGATAGAAGTCGTTGCATTTTTTCTAAGTAGGTTGTGCACAAGTTCTTTGTATCCGCCTATTGTGCAATCGTGCTAGCGTCTCTCTAGTGTTGTGCAACAAGAGCATTTTTGTGGATTCCACATTTTGGCTAACCCTTGGTTGCACGACCCCACTTATCTTTTTGCGTGTGCGTTTCCGTGTACCTTATATGCTTGGTATACTTGTTACATTGCATCTTGCGAATTTTTCCAACATTATTGAAGCTCACTTACAATTGCATCAAATTTTGTGCCACCATCCTAACCAAGCTCCACCATAAGCTTTTACTTGTGTAGGTGTGAGAAACTGATAAGAGCTAGTACCAATAATGCTATTTCCTTGTCCTACATTGGAGTGACCATTGATCCACTTTCAACTTCGGTCAAGGTACATTTGGTATTCGTTCTTGTATTTCCACCACTAACATTTTTCTTGGAATGATGGACAGGCCGAGTACTTCTACCAACTCACTCTTCATTGAGCACGACGACGACATGAACTCCTACGTCACCAAGAGTCACCTCTTTGGTGCACAACGTGCTTTGCATCAAGAGCAACAAACTATGAGTGAACGCATCGACAACCTCGCCGCCGACTTGCGACTCTCCGAGAAACATATAAGGGACTACTTCCACCACAAGCTCGACGATCACAAGCAAGAGAATGACGCAAGGATGGACGATATTCGCACTTTGTTGCTCAACCACTCTTCTTCCACTTCGTCCTTGACAAGAAGGAGCCGTTCAAGTCACCACTCCGACTTCACCCTCTCCGACTCAAGCACACCGACATTGAACACTCTACGCCGTGCCGCGTGCAACGATTGTCAAGCAAGCCTCAATCGTCTACACGACACTGACTCTCAAGAGCATCGACGACGTTAAACCCAAGAGGCCTTTCCGCTAGCACGAGAACGGCAATGACAACACCAACATGAAGAGGAAGAGCGAGCGTGCCTACACCAAGTAGCACAAGCTGCCAAAGCACAACACCAAGAACAACAACTCCATGAAGCTCAAGCACTTGAGGCGCAACAAGCCCTCCAAGATTCAAGTGGAGTCGTAGCCAACCGAGGCCAACAAGCGCGTGAACAAGAGGAAGCACTTTGCAAAGAAATCCATGAACGACGACATCAAGCTCGCGTGCAACGTCAAGCTCGACCAGCTCCTCCACAAGCTCGCCAAGAACATCAAGTTCATCAAGAGCATGAATAGAATGGACATCCTCCATGACAAGTCCAACATGAGGTCGCTAACCCTCCGTGCCATGAGCAACACGAGTTGGACAATTATCAACAACATGGGCGTCATCATCCCTGACCCCAACACAATGAAGAGCAACGCTATGGCAAGCTCAAGTTCACCATGCTCAAGTTCAACAGAAGGCAACGATCCCGAATAGTACCTTTGATGGGCATTGAAAGTTGACAAGATCTTCCGTTTACACAACTACGACAAAGAGAAGAAGATCGCGATGGCATCCCTTGAGTTCCAAGACTATGTCCTCATTTGGTGGGAACAAGTCATGGAGCGCCGTGAGGCAAGAGGTGAACCACCCAGCACAACTTGGGCGCAAATGAAGGATGTCATACGAGCACGTTTGTGCCTACCTACTACAACCGCGACCTCTTCAAGAAACTCCAACTACTCAAGCAAGGAACCAAGGGCTTTTAAGAGTACTACAAGGAGATGGAGATTGCCATGATAAGAGCCAACGTCACGGAAGATGATGAGCAAACAATGCCATGTTTCTTGAATGGACTCAACCATCCTATCAAAAAGATCGCCTACTTCCAACCATACTCGAACCTCATCGAGCTAGTGCATCAAGCTACCAAAGCGGAACGCCAAGTGCAAGATGATTTCAAGTATGCCAAGTTTTCATCAAAGTCATACGGCTTCTCCAACACCCAAGCTTCAATGGCTCCAACACCGTCTACCAAGCCTTCTACTAGCAACATCGAGAAGTCGAGTTCCAAGAAAGTTTCATCTACTCCAATTCATCCACCTACTACAAGAAACTTCAAGCCGAGAGCTTCATCATCATCAACCCCAACCGATGAGACCGTCAAGACGAGTTCCTTCAAATGCTTCACATGCGGAGGCTGAGGCCACAAGTCCTACGAGTGCACTAACAAGCGGACCATGATCATCAACGACGATGGCACATACGAATCGATGAGTGAAGGAGAAATGGACGCTCTTGAGCAAGTCACCATGCACCGGCAAGTGAACAAATGAAGAAGAACAAGTCTTTTGCGATGAAGATTCAAGTCCTGCTCTTGTTGTCTCCAAAGTCTTGACTCTCCAACATCACCAAGAAGAAGACCAAAGATGCCACATATTCCACACCAAGGCCGACATCAATGGACGATCCGTCAAGGTCATCATCGATGGAGGGAGTTGTCATAATCTCGCAAGTGAAGAACTTTGATCCAAGCTCCAATTTCCCAAGATGAAGCATCCAAATCCATACAAAGTGCAATGGCTTAGCGACTCTGGCACTATCCAAGTTGAGCATCGAGTACAAGTCTCCTTCAAAATTCGAGCCTACGAAGACACCTTGGAGTGCGACGTCGTTCCAATGACCGTTTGCCACCTTCTCCTTGGACGCCCATGGCAATTTGATAGGGGAGTCATCCACAATGGCCGAAAGAACCACTACATCTTCAAGATGAAGGGAAAGGAGTACGTCCTTCGTCCAATGTCTCCAAGCCAAGTGATGCCGACAAGCAAGCCATCCATCGTGGAGATCATAGTGAGAGAGCGAGCCACCAACAAGAGAGTGAGCGCCACAAGCCCAAATCGAACACCTCCACGATGAGCGAAAAGAAGAACTTAGTCCTATTTGCCACCAAAAGTGAGATAAGAGGAGTGTGTGAGAACCCATCTAGTGTCCTACACTACGTCCTTGTGTGCAAGAACAATGCACCACAAACTACCACTTCTCACGCTCTTTCTCTAGTGTTGTCTTCCCTTTTGCAGGAATTTCATGATGTTTTCCCCGACGCGCTACCTGCGGGACTACCTCCACTACGAGGCATTGAGCACCGCATCGACCTCATCCCTGGAGCACCGCTTCCGAACAAAGCTCCCTACCGCGTCAACCCCGAAGAAACTAAAGAAATACAAAGGCAAGTAAAGTATCTCATAGACCATGGACATGTGCGTGAAAGTTTGAGCCCTTGTGCCGTCCCGGTCATTCTTGTGCCAAAACGAGACGGTAGCTTTCGCATGTGCTCCGATTGTAGACCTATCAATGCTATCACCGTTCGCTATAGGTATCCCATTCCATGTCTAGATGATATGCTTTATGATCATAGCGGTGCCACTATCTTTTCCAAAATTTATCTTAAGAGTGGTTACTATCAAATCCGCGTACAAGAGGGTGATGAATGGAAAACCGCCTTCAAAACCAAGTTTGGCTTGTACGAGTGGTTAGTCATGCCTATGGGTCTATCGGAAGCACCGGGTACTTTCATACGTCTTATGAATCATGTCTTTTGCCCTTACATTGGTGTATTTGTTGTGGTCTACTTCGATGATATCCTTGTTTTTAGCAAGTCTCTCTAAGAGAATGTCACCCATGTTTGAACTGTTTTGCAAACTCTTCGAAAAGAGCACCTCTATGCTAATATGGAGAAATGCCTTTTTGGTGTTGACAAGCTCGTTTTCTTGGGTTTTGTTGTTTCCTCTAAGGGTGTTCATGTTGATGAGTCCAAGATCAATGCTATTAAGACTTGGCCACAACCAACTAATTTGCAACAAGTGCATAGCTTTCTTGGCCTTGCGGGTTTCTATCGTCGCTTTGTGAAAGATTTTAGCACCATTGCTTCACCTTTGCATTCTTTGAGCAAGAAGAATGCGCCTTTTGTTTGGGGACCATCCCAAGATACCGCATTCAATGAGCTTAAGAATTTGCTTACTCATGCTCCTGTGCTTGCTTTACCCAACTTTGACAAACCCTTTGAGATTCATTGCGATGCTAGCAGTAATGGCATAGGAGGTGTGTTAACGCTAGAGAAGCGTCCCATAGCTTACTTTAGTGAGAAACTCTCCGGCGCGCAACTCAATTACCCCATCTATGAAAAAGATCTATATGTTTTAGTCCATGTTTTGCATGAATGGGAACACTATCTTCGCCCTCATGAGTTTATCATTCATACCGATCATGAAACACTCAAGTACATTAAGGGCCAAACCAAGTTGAACAAGCATCATGCTAAATGGAGAGAATTTATTAAGTCTTTTCCTTATGTCATCAAGTACATTAAGGGTAAGGAAAGCATTATGGCGGATGCCCTTTCTCGCATATGCATGCTTGTTACTCAACTTGAATTGGATATCATTGGTTTTGAGCATATCAAAGAATTGTATGAGAATGATCCTACTTTTCCTACTCCTTATGCCAAGTGTTTGACGCACATCTCTTGGGAACCCTATTACATCAAAGATGGGTATCTTATGAGAGCTAACAAACTTTGCATCCCCGAGTCTTCTCTTTGTTTGTTGCTTTTGCAGGAATCTCATGGAGGAGGCTTAATGGGACATTTAGGACACGACAAGACTTTTTCCACGCTCTCCAAGAACTACTTTTGGCCCAAGATGTACCGCGACGTCAACCGCTTCACCAACCGATGCTCTACATGTCGCAAAGCTAAGTCCAAAGCTCAATCCCATGGCCTTTATATGCCTCTACCAAGTCCATATCAACCATGGGAAGACATTAGCATGGACTTTTTACTTGGTTTGCCTAGGACTAGAAATGGGAAGGATTCGGTATTTGTCGTTGTGGACCGTTTCTCAAAAATGGCACGTTTCATTCCTTGCAACAAGATAGACGATGCTTCACATGTTGTTAATCTCTTTTGTAGGGAAATATTGCGTCTCCATGGAGTGCCAAAGACTATCATCTCAGACCGCGACGTCAAGTTCCTTAGCTACTTTTGGAAGACCCCATGCGTCAAGTTTGGAATCAAGCAACTCTTCTCTACGGCATATCATCCACAAACCGACGGCCAAACGGAAGTTACCAACCGCACACTCTCCACTCTACTTCGAGTACTCATCAAGAAGAACATCAAGGAGCGGGAGGAGTGCCTACCTATCGCCGAGTTCGCCTACAACCGAGCAAGACACTCAACAACCGACAAGTCCCCCTTCGAGGTCGTCTACGGCTTCAACGCTTTGTCACCATTGGACATTCTCCCTCTACCACTCCAAGAGCGCATCAATTTGGACGCTAGTGCACGAGCGACACATCTCAAGAAGGTGCATGAAGATACAAGAAACACCATCGAGCGCCAAGTTCAACGCCTTGCGACCAAGCTCAACTTCAACAAGCAACCTATGGTCTTCAACATTGGTGATCTTGTGTGGCTATTCTCAAGGACCATTTTCCACAAAAACGCAAGTCCAAACTTTGACCCCGAGCGGATGGACCCTTCAAGGTGCTCGCACACTACAACGACAACGCTTACAAGATCGACCTCCCGCGCGACAAGTACAATGTGAGCGACATCTTCAACGTCAAAGATCTCTCTCCCTTCCATGGTGATGAAGAATTTTATCCAAGGACGGATCTTCCTCAAGGGAGGAGAGATGATGCGGAGCATCCCAAGGCCATCCCCATCGACCCAACTACATCTCCTACGACACCTCTTGGACCCATGACACGAGCACGTGTAAGAGCTCTTGAAACTGAGGTGACATCTCTCCTCTCACAATTCCACTTCGATGCACATGAGACTTGGCTACTACCTCATACAGACACTTTATGCATACTCAGGTATCATGCAGAAGCTAAGGAGCAAGGACAAGAAGAAGAGGATGGACGAGAAGACGGAGAAAAATGAGGGGTACAGGAAAAGTCCTAGCCACCGGACGACTGGCCGGGACCAGACATCCAGTGCCTGATGCTCCAGCTGAACCCCAGTGAGCGGACGTCCGACCCAGACCGGACGACCGGTGCCCCTGCACATGGTGCCAAATGAGCAGAGGACCGGTGCTAGCGGACGACCGGCGACCAGATGACCGACAGCAACCGGAAATCTGCTACACCAACATCCGAGCCAGAATGAGCGGACGACCGCCAGGCACTGGACGTCCGGCCGCTCCCGAGACACCGGACGACCGGTGCCCAGTGGATGTCCGGTACCTGGCTGTGTCCAGATTTGGGCCCGAGGCCCATGTATCCCTACTTTCGCCCCCATTTGCACATAGACTATAAATAGACCCCCTATTCATCCTAGCTAGGGTTAGCGTTGGTTTATCTCATTTCAGAGATCGAGCTACGCTCATCCACATCAGATCTACTCCTCGTGAGAGACCGCAGCCTCTTCGGAGAAGATCCCTTTGTATTCAAGACCTCCTTGCGGAGAAGAACATCAAGACCTCCTCACGGAGAAGACCGTTACCCTTGTATCGTCCTTAGTTGATCGTGTACCGTGTGACCTCTTATGTATCCGTGGATCTAGCACATGTGTGACTATCTTGTGTTGGTTTAGCGTTTCTCCCGTGTTTTGCTTTGTGTTCCCCTCGTTTCCCCTTTGTGTTCTTCGTGTTTATCGCGGGATTCGCTCCTATCGTGAAAGATCGGGCCCTAGGGTTCCTACCCTACATCACGTCTTCTTCCTTCGCTCCATCTAACTTCTTCCACAAATCGACTAACCCAAATTATACTACTAGTATGAATGTATTAAGTATAGTAGGAACACAAAGATACGAGTAGTAGTACCAACTGCAAGAAGAACGGTAGTAAGAAATAGTACTAGTACTACTTTACGTACTAAAGAGTTCAAATAACGAGAAAGAACATAAAGTTCAAATAATGAGAAAGAACATAAACATAGTTCTGCTGGGAGCTCGGCACAACACACCCTTGAAATAAAATTAAGCAACTAGTCCGTTTGACACTTTAGTAGAACCAGCATGAGCGACGACACTGCCACCTTACTCGGAGTCCAAGTCCACGTCCTCGACTTCGTCCTCGTCCCTCTTCCTCTTCCTCTTCGCCGCCGCTTCTTTGCTTGAACCGGACACTGGGCTCTGCTTCTTCATCCAACCCTTGTAGATATTTAAACAAAGGTAGGCATCCATGCATGATGAAACTCGTGGTGAGGTTTCTTCAGTTTAGCGTACGAAGGATCAATCATGGTTGCTGCTAGTGTCAGCATTGAAGGCTGAGAGGAGGACACCAAGCTTGCCTTCTGGAGATCGAAGGGCTGGCCTACAACGAGGCCTATATGACCTAGGACATCCCTGTCGTTACTAAAGTCTACAATAACGAATTTCACTCTTTTGTCCTTGAGGAAGTTCTTAAAATCCTGGCACTCAACGTCGGCATGGCATATGTGGTAGACCCAGCACACGTTATGTATGCAAACCTGGATCACGGCGGGCTTCTTCTTCTTTGCCTCCATTAGAATCTTCTCAATTTCCAGGACTGTGGTGTACTCAACATCTAGCCCAGCGACCCACTCATCCTTTGAGTTTCGAACATGCTTCTGAAGAGGGCAAGGCATCCATTCACCGTCGCGGATGCACGGGTGTAGATGACAATGAACTCATTGCCTTTGATGGCTCTAACCTGGTACTCAGCGGCGACCATGGATATTTGGGAGGCCATGGATTTTGGAGGAGGGTTAGGAGAAGTTGAACTGGTGTAATGTGAAAGGACGGGATGACAGGGAGCAAACTATTGTAATGTAGAAGACGGGGATGAGTAGGGCGTGCAAACGGCGTGGGGTTGTTGGCTTGCCCGGTGGATAAACGGCTGCAAGCCCCCAAAGAGTTCTCGAGTACTCTTCAGGACCCACTAGATGTCCTGTCTACTAGACCCATACCGTAGGCCTGACGGTATAGCTTCTGCCTGTTCACACGCCATACCGGCGCGTGGATGTAACTTCACTTAATTCTCTCAACTGTCGCCCTCCCACGACCTTCGCCTCCCTTGCGCGGTCGTGCCCTTTGAGACTTTGACCAGCTATAAATGAGCATGTTTTTTTGCGTACTCTGCATGCATGATACTCCCTCTGGTCCTTTTTACTTCTGTCAACCATTTGCAAAGTTTTTGAGCAAATTTATACTAAAAATATCAATATCTACAATATTTATTATAATGAGTATAAAATTACATTTTATAATGAGTATAAAAATATTGATTTGACATTGTGAATGTTGATGTACATTTTTCTATAAGTTTGGTCAAAGTAGAGGCACATTGACTTCAGACAAAACTTAAACGCACAGTGCAGACTAGTTCCTCCGTCTAGGTGCGTGCTATGTACTATCTAGTCATCACAACAAGGTTATCTATTAGAGTACCACTACCTCCCTTCTAGTTTAAAGGGCTCTATTCAAAATTTTCACCTACTCTTACCAAGATAGAGGCGGTGGAATAGTTTTTGTAGTGGTTTCTAGAGTCTAGACTCCATCTTCAGGAACCTTCACCACCGCTAGCAAGAATGCAAGGAGATGAACCAGAAAGGAAATGAGGCTGGAATGAGTAGTTTCGTATTTTATACAGTGGCAAAGGTGGGTAAATATCTACTATACAGTACCTCTGGTGGCAAGGCCATATCTCTATGCACACACATCTCAAACGTTGGTTCCAAGTAGATCGAACGGCTCACGTTATCCAGAGGCAGACATACCATCACCACCAACTAAGATTTTTATAGGAGTGGTCATGCATGCATGGGTGTAATTAATGCATCGGTTTACACAAATTTTTGAGAAAAACGAGAGTACTAATTAAGTACTTTTGCAAACTACGAAATTAATTCCACCATTCATGATCTATGTTGGCTGAAGAGATTTTCAAATTAAGCCCTATAAACCGGAAAGGAGGGAGTACCACATTACCACCACTATGGCCAGCCTTAATCATCGCATACAACAAAATCAGTGCACCTTGAAATCTGAACGCCTGCTTGACTCTCCGTTTCCCTCCAGCAGTCCCACCACTCCACCCCGTGTGGAAAAAATCTGCATGCATGACTCTCCTCCCCCGCGCTTGTCCAATCCGTTGTGACCAACAATATTTCCACCCCTTCCCTCACCCGCAATTTACTCCAACAAATATGCCCATGTAGCAGCTTCAGTTACTTAACTGTAGGTGCATTGGGTCACTAACATGTGGGCCCAACAGGCATCTGGCCCACATGTCAGTGAGGCAACTAGACCTGCAGTTAAGTCAGTGAAGCTCAGTCCATATATTATGTAGGTGTGCCATTGCTCGCTATAAATATTACGCCTCCCACGACATTCGGAAGAACGCTCACGTTCATCGCTATCTCCTCCCCTCCTTCTCACGTCGACCACCATGGCATCCCCCGTCCCAAGCCTTAGGCGCCCCTCGCTGCACCGCGCAGACGGTCACGTGTTGTCGTTCCGTTGCTCGCCGCCACTAGTTGAGGAGGACGCATCGCTGTTCCGTTCCTCGCCGCCACTAGTCGAGGAGGACGCGTCGGTGTTCCGCTCCTCGCCGTGAGGCATCAAGGTGGACGTGTCGGCGTTCCCAATCTCACCAGCACGCGTGTCAGAGGACGCGTCGGCTCCCCGCTACGAGGAGAACGCCACGCCACTCGCCGAGCCTCCCAGCCTTGAGGAGCTTTGGAAAGAAATGGATGTTGCCTTGTGGGAGGCTTTGCCTCCGGCAGATCGCGCCAAAATAGAGGCGCAGAAGAAGGCCGAGGAAGAGAAGGGCGCCGTGGGCAAGCTGCCTGGAAGGCCTATGTCGCGTCCAAGAGAGTCAAGCAATTGGCTCTTTGGCAGAAGGCTCATGCGAGGGCCGTGAGGGTGGCGGAGGACGCCCGTGCCAAAGCCCTGAATGCAGTCGGGCCCGTGCACCTGATCTATGGTTGGCGGTACGTGGACCAGGTGCATGCTTCCAATGAGGAGGAGTACCTGTTGGCGCCGGATCACCACACCGGTGAGATCGCGCTCGCCCGCCGACAAGCCGCCAATCAGCACCTCGCGAGTTGCGAGGCTGAGGAAGAGGCGTTGTGTCGGCGCGCTGGGAAACGGCCGCGCACCAGGGCACTCGTGGCGCGCTGCAAGCGCTCCTACGAGCGCCGTGGCTTTTATTAGGAATATAATTTAGTTTCGTAAGGCGATCTCATTAGTTTTGGGACGCAAATGATAAATCCCGAACGTTCGGGAATTATTAGCGTCCTTAATTAAGTATGTAAAAGGAAAAGTTTGGAAACCTTGTGTATTCATATGCATTTTGTAAGTACGTGCATATGTCACATGCACTAACATTTTATCAGTTAAATCTTTGGTCAATTTTCAGCACAAATTACAATAGTGACGAATAAAGCAACGACAGAGGTACTATGTAACATCCCAAAGTTTCAATTTGGAATGTTATACATAGATCATCCATGCATATCATGATTTATTGCATTTCCGTTCCGCAATCCTCGAAATCCTAAGCAACTCAAGGACCCACGGAGAGAGTTGGGGATTTTCCAGTTTTCATATTTGATTTTTATCAAATAATGAAACGAGGATTTTGATTTTAATAATTTTCTCTCTGAAAAATATTTCATATTAAATCAAATGAGTGGGGATAATATGACTTCTCCAAAATAGTTGAAATATTGGAGGAAAAATATTAAAATCATTTATTGGATTTTATTTGGTTTTATTCGAATTTTATTTGCATTAGAAAAATTGCACATTTTCAAAATTGCATTTTAGGGCCAAGAAAATGTTCAACTCGTCCTAAATATTTTATTTAGACGGTGAAAAATTTGTTTTGGCATTTTTAAATTTTTATTTATTTTTCTAGGATTTTTCTTCTGTCGGCGGTATTATAAAAAAAATCCCGCGCCCGACTGGGCCTAGGGCCCAGCTGAGCCAGGCCGGCCCAGCCGCCGCCGCCGCCTCCTGCGCGCGCGCTGCCGCCTCGGACGATGAGTCCGAGCCGGACTCTGTCGCTGCCGCCTTGCCCCCTCCTACAAGCCGCCCCACCCCGCCCCCTTTATATATGCGCCGCCCCGCCGCCCAAGCCCTCGCCGGAGCCCCTCGCCAGAGGTAGCCGCCGGATCCAACCGCCGGTTTTTCAAAACCCTAGTTTTCGTTTTTTTAAATAGATCAGTTTTTCTCTGGTTTATTTATTTAGTGAGCGTTCGCTCGTTCGTTTGTTTTAACGAACGCGTTCTTCGTTTAGATCCAGATAACGAGCGTTCATTCGTTAATCTGTTCATCGTTTTTTCTTTTTCTCAGATTTATTCCACGATTTTTCTGGTCGCGATTTCTCATCCGATCTTAATTTCTGTTTATCTTTTTGCTCGTTTATCGGAATCAGGCGATTCAAGCGCTTGGAGTTTCGTCTCAAAACCCTCTTTCCGGTTAATCAACTCAAACAAGTTTTTGCTACTATAAAATTTGACCTAAGTTCAGATTAGTAAATGAAGTGGTTTTCTTTCGCCGTTTGACTTTCGTTGCTTCGTTTGATTTGATTCTTTTTGCGTACCGGAGTTCTTAAGTTGAACTTTCTAGTCAACCTCTCTTATTTGAGTTTTTCTTGTGCATCCTTGCTTGTTACTTATGTATGTTATTGTTTGCTTGCGATAGAATTCCCGGAATGCGAAGCGTGTTACTACGAGTCTCTAGGATTCGCGGATCGTCAGCAAGGCAAGTAATACTTTGATCATATCCCATTATTACCCAGTTTTTATGCATTAGTTCCAATCCTCAAACATTGCATGATTAGGATGTCATTAACTTGTGGGTTGGGAAGTAGTTGCTGAGGTAGAACCTCTTGCCCTGTTATATTCAAACCCTTGGGAGTTACTTCTACGTATTGCTTATATTGCTATGCTATGCTCGTAGACGTGGTTTGGGTTTGAGTGAAATTCATGACAGATGTGAGATTGTTAATTAATGGTTCAACTTAAGGTGGAAACTTAATCAAACAACTGGGTGGATTGAGGCACCTGGGGAACTCAGTGTTGTCTGTATTTTTTTGGAAATCCCGGGGTACCCGTGCGATCTTCCTATGGACCGCCACCCAGGCTCAAAGGGAACTGAGATGATTCATACTAGAAACTTTCGTGTGCAGCCACAAGCTATTATGGGCTCTAGCATAGTTGAGTAAGTTATGTGAAGCTCTTGAAGAGGTAGACCAGCAGGTAGTGGGTTTGGTAGGTTTGGTATGGTCTACCCGGAGTAGAGAGTTAACGTTTCTGAAAGACTGTGTCTCGGTCATCCGTTTCTCAAAAACCATGTAGTGCGAGAAATCCAACGGAGGCGATCGAGTCTTGTGGGGAAAAGTGCGCAAACCTCTGCAGAGTGTACAATCTAATCATGGTTAGCTGTGTCCCCGGTTATGGACAATTCTTGAGTATCTAGTACTTGGGTTATCACATATGTATCTCACCATGTTTAATTAATACTGTTGGGTTGTTAATCACGTTAATTGGGATTGAGTTGGGGGTACCTTCTCAATGATGTTTCAACCACCATGATAGTTAAATTAAAATATATTCCTTTGTTGTAGGGTAAAATTGGCTTTTCGCAAAAGCTATAACCATACAGCTTTCCACCAGCCATATATGCATGTAGTGATAGCATTATTCTGTTTCTGCTCTACTATGTTATATTGCCAGCATATTCCATGTGCTGACCCGTTTTCGGGCTGCAACGTATTATGTTGCAGACTTTTCAGACGAGGAGTAAGGTTCGTTAGGTCATTGCCGTGCAGCTCAGCTATGCCGTTGGAGTTGATGGACTCACTTTATCTTCCAAGCCTTCCGGTGTTATCGCATTAGATGGCCTTAAGCCATATTATTGTAATAAGTTCTCTTTTAGACTTTTCGATGTAATAAGTGTGTGATTGCTACTCTGTTATAATTCCTCGAGTACTATGTGTGTCAGCATTACCGATCCAGGGATGACACTGAAGCACAGAGACTTGACCATCTGAGGTCGGGTCGCTACAAGATGGTATCAGAGCACACGCTGAGTGTAGGACACGACCACTAAGATAAACCCTAGGTCACACTTCTCTGCTCATTTCTGACTCCTCTCCATTTTCTACTCTTTAGGATGGCGGAGATAAAGAACAAGTTTGCACAACCGGATGGAGATACACCTTTTGGACGTCACCTGAAGGAAGTCACTAGGTACTTGAACATTGGAATACCAAGTTTCACCGGGACGTACAACACCAGAAGAAGAGCGCTGGATGATTCAAGTACAAGTTCCAGGAAGGACGTTCTCGCCAACCTCTAAACCCATAGAATTTTCCTTCGACGCACCAACCTGGAGTTTAGGAAAGAGTATGGCAGCTCACATCACCATGGGACGCATTGGAGAAGTGTATCACAGGGATCTCCAGGACACTATCTACCAAATATGTGGGCGCCGAGACGAGCAATGGGAAGTAATCAGCACTAAGAAGGATAGATCCATTGCAGCTTTCATCCAGGAGTTAAACCAGCACATTCGACGTAAGGAGAACTAGATGTGTGCGGACATGATGGACTTGAAGAAGGCGAAGACTAGGATCATCGAGCTGGAGGAAGAACTCAAGTTTACCCGCGATGGATATGAGGAGGAAATCAAGACCCTACTGGAGAAGAATGACGACCTAGTCAAGAATATTAGAGTATTCATGGGAGGACCAGCACCGGGAGTAGAAGACGGCGATTCCACTTGCCCGGACAACTACATCATCATCGACGACACCGACTCCGACCCTAGTGATGATCACTTGGAAGACGAAGCTGGAGCAGACATCATGGAGTCTTCCACCGATCAAAATTTCTAGATGACCACCAACTATTAGTAGTATTTCCCCCATGTATATAGTAGTAGTGAGCACTTTTGCGATAGTTCTAGACCGTTTGTATGCCCTTGCTTGATTGATTGAGTGAAATGATTGTGTTTGTCTCATGTGCATATGGGTAGTGATTTCTCATTAGACCCCTTTTCTATTCTAATCTCTTCCATCTAAACCCATCAGATGCCTCCGAGACGTGACACCGGTTTTGCCTTCCCGCCGGAGCTCACCCAGTTGATCCAGCAGTAGAATGCCTTGATGCAATTGCTAGTTCAGAACCAGGGCAACAACAACAACAACCCACCACCAGTGGACAACCTAGCACGTTTTCTAAGGTTACAGCCGCCGGTGTTTTCCAGTAGCAATGAGCCTATAGTTTCTGATGATTGGCTACACTGTATTGGAAGGGAGTTGACCACCGCCAGTTGCACAGATGCTGAGAGGGTGCACTTTGCCGCACATCAATTGGATGGACCAGCAGCCTCATGGTGGGAGAATTACACAGCCACTTTTCCTGTAGCCAATGTCACTTGGGACCAGTTTCAGCAAGCTTTCCGCACCGCCCATGTCTCAACTGGAGCTATGCAGATGAAGAAGCGGGTGTTTTGCAACCTACGCCAGGGGAACCGTACTGTGGCTCAGTACGTGGATGAGTTTAGCAAGTTATCAAGCTATGTCCCTGATGATGTGGCCACAGATGCCGCGAAGCAGGAGAAGTTTATGGAAGGGCTGAATGATGAGATGAGCATGTAGTTGATGGTAGCAACCTTCAACAACTACCAGGAGTTGGTAGATAAGGCTCTTATGATTGAATGGAAACAACAGCAGATTGAGAGCCGCAAGAGAAAGTATGGACAAGGGAAGTATAACCCAAGAGCTCAGCAAAAGCCTCGCCTAACCCCGAACTCGGGAGGACTTGTTCATAACCATGGAGGTCACAACCACACTGGAGGAGGATCACATAACCACAGTGGTGCTAAGAATGGGAATGGGAATGGCGCTAACAACAATCAGAACTGCTCCAACCCGTCCACTCCCGCCAAAAGAGACTTAAGTCAGGTTACCTGTCTTAAGTGTGGGAAGACAGGGCACTATGCCAATGATTACCCCGAAGGAAGGAATGGAAATGGAAATGGAAGTGCTGGGAAGAAGCCCAATCCATTCAACAAAGGACAAGTGAACCACGTTAACGTGGAGGAGGTTGAAGAGCAGCCGGACGCGGTAATAGGTAAGTTTTTGGTTAAGTCATTTACCGCTCTTGTTCTTTTCGATACTGGTGCATCGCATTCATACATATCAAGGGGATTCGTGGATAAGTTTAAACTACCAACCCAAACCCTTAGGACCCCTCTTTTAGTGAGTTCACCTGGAGCAAATATATGGCTAGCCGATGGTGTGACCAGATACCCTTAACAATTGGCACACATGTGTTTCCGTCCGACCTAATTATCTTGGAGTCACAAGGATTGGATCTGACATTGGGTATGGACTGGATGTCAAAGTATGGAGGAAGCATTGACTGTGCGAGTAAGTCAATTTATCTCACCACCCTAGAGGGAAAAAGGATTAAGTATGTGTCTAGGCATGTGCCTAAAAGGAGCCAAGTGAATGCCCTTACGGGAGTTGTTCAGGAGGAAGTGCCGGTAGTAAAGGATTACCCGGATGTTTTCCCAGAGGAGTTACCAGGCATGCCACCGGATAGAGATATTGAGTTTTTGATAGAGCTGTTACCAGGAACAGGACCAATATCCAAGAGACCCTATCGGATGTCCGCGAATGATCTGGAGGAAATTAAGAAACAGATCAAGGAGTTATTGGAGAAAGGATACATCCGAAGAAGTTCATCACCTTGGGGAGCCCCAGTACTTTTGGTTGAGAAGAAGGATAAATCCCTAAGGATGGTTGTTGATTATCGAGCCTTGAATGAAGTGACGATAAAGAACAAGTACCCACTGCCGATGATCAACGATCTGTTTGATCAGTTGCAAGGAGTTAAAGTGTTCTCAAAGATCGATTTACGATCAGGGTATCATCAGTTGAAGATACGAGAGAAGGACATACCAAAGACGGCCTTCACAACGTGATATGGATTATACGAGTACACGGTCATGTCGTTTGGACTGACTAACACCCCTGCCTATTTCATGAGCATGATGAACAAGGTGTTCATGGAGTATTTGGACAAGTTTTTTTGTGGTGTTTATTGATGATATCATGGTATACTCGAAGAACGAGGAGGAGCACAAAGAGCATTTGTGTTTAGTTCTCGAGAAGCTCAGGGAACACCAGTTGTATGCTAAGTTTAGCAAATGCGAGTTTTGGCTGAAGGAAGTCAGATTCCTTGGACATGTTATATCAGGAGAAGGTATAGCAGTAGACCCCAGCAAGGTTCAGTCAGTCACTGAATGGTTGGCACCCACCTCAGTTAGCGAGATCCGCATTTTTCTTGGACTCGCAGGATACTACTGAAGATTCGTTGAGAATTTTTCCAAGATTGCAAAACCAATGACTGAACTATTGAAGAAGGATACCAAGTTTAAATGGACAGAAGATTGTGAAGCAAGTTTCCAGGAGTTGAAGAAACATTTGACTACAGCCCCAGTGCTAGTACTGCCAGATATACATAAGGAGTTCCAAGTGTATTGCGACGCCTCTCGCTTAGGACTTGGATGTGTGCTTATGCAGGACGGAAGAGTTGTTTCGTATGACTCACGACAACTAAAACCTCATGAGTTGAATTATGCTACGCATGATTTGGAGCTAGCAGCTGTAGTGCATGCGTTGAAGACTTGGAGACATTACCTTATTGGAAACCGTTGTGATGTGTACATGGATCACAAGAGTTTGAAGTACATCTTCACCCAGAAGGAGCTGAACCTTAGGCAGAGGAGATGGTTGGAGCTTATAAAGGATTATGACATGAAGCTACACTATCATCCAGGAAAGGCCAATGTCGTAGCAGACGCATTGAGTCGGAAGAGTTATGCTAATATCCTTGAAAGTAAAGGACTGTCGAAGGAATTAGCAAAGGACATCATGGAACTTCGGTTAGAGATTGTACCTAGAAGGTTCATTGCCACAATAGAGGTTCAGTCGACATTGCTGGACAAGATTCGGGAAGCTCAGAAAGATGATAAAGAGATTGCCGAGATAAAGGAGAAGATGGGCAAAGGAAAGGCCAAAGGTTTTTGTGAGGATGAGCACAATACCCTATGGTTTGAGGACCGAATTTACGTGCCCAATAATCAGGAGATCAGAAAGTTAATACTTCAAGAGGCGCATGACTCACCATACTTGATACACCCCGGAAACACCAAGATGTATTTGGATTTGAAGGAACGTTTCTGGTGGACTGGTATGAAGAAGGATATTGCCGAGTATGTAGCCGTATGTGATGTATGTTAGAGAGTTAAGGCAGAACATCAGAAGCCAGCAGGACTGTTACAGTCTATGCCGATACCCGAATGGAAGTGGGATAAACTTGGCATGGACTATATCACCGGATTACCCAGGACTAAAGTAGGATATGATTCCATATGGGTATTAGTTGATCGTTTGACCAAAGTAGCTCACTTCATCCCAGTGAAAACCACCTTTACAAGTGGAAAGTTGGCGAAGATCTATATGTCCAGGATCGTATGTCTGCACGGAGTTCCGAGGACCATCATATCAGATCGAGGACCACAGTTTACTTCAAAGTTTTGGCATCAGTTACACCAGACTTGGGAACGAGATTGGAGTTTAGTACAGCGTTTCACCCACAGACAGATGGACAGACTGAGAGAGTCAATCAAATTTTGGAGGACATGTTGAGAGCCTATGCGCTAGATTATGGATCTAGTTGGGATGACAATTTGCCGTATGCAGAGTTCTCATACAACAATAGCTACCAAGCCAGTTTGAATATGGCACCGTTTGAAGCCCTGTATGGATGCATGTGCAGAACACCGTTGATGTGGGATGAGGTAGGAGACCGACAGTTGTTTGGACTAGACTTGATTAAAGAATCCGAGGAGAAGGTAAAACTAATCCGAGACCGACTGAAGATTGCTCAGTCTAGGCAGAAGAGTTATGCAGACTCAAAACGCAAGGAGGTAACCTACGAAATTGGAGATAGAGCATATCTGCGAGTATCGCCCTTGCGAGGAGTGAATCATTTTGGAGTTAAAGGAAAGTTAGCCCCGAGATTTGTAGGACTGTATCGCATTTTGGAACGGATGGGAGAAGTTGCCTACAAGTTGGAGTTACCTGAAGGATTGTCAGGAGTCCACGATGTGTTCCACGTTTCACACCTGAAGAAGTGTCATGCTGAGATGGCTGATATACCATTAAGAGATACAGTACCCTTGTAGGCGATTCAGTTGGACAGTGATTTGACTTACGAGGAGAAGCCAGTTAAGATTCTTGAGTTTGCCAGCAGAGTCACTCGCAGTAAGGTTATCAAGTTTTGTAAAGTTCAGTGGAGCCAACATACCGAGGATGAAGCCACCTGGGAACGAGAGGATGATCTCTGCAAGGACCACCCATACCTATTTTCTAGCCAACCTGAATCTCGAGGGCGAGATTCATCTTAAGGGGGGTAGGTTTGTAACATCCCAAATTTTCAATTTGGAATGTTATACATAGATCATCCATGCATATCATGATTTATTGCATTTCCGTTCCGCAATCCTCGAAATCCTAAGCAACTCAAGGACCCACGGAGAGAGTTGGGATTTTCCGGTTTTCATATTTGATTTTTATCAAATAATGAAACGAGGATTTTGATTTTAATAATTTTTCTCTCTGAAAAATATTTCATATTAAATCAAATGAGTGGAGATAATATGACTTCTCCTAAATAATTGAAATATTGGAGGAAAAATATTAAAATCATTTATTGGATTTTATTTTGTTTTATTCGGATTTTATTTGTATTACAAAAATTGCACGTTTCCAAAATTGCATTTTAGGGCCAAGAAAATGTTCAACTCGTCCTAAATATTTTATTTAGACGGTGAAAATTTGTTTTGGCATTTTTAGATTTTTATTTATTTTTCTAGGATTTTTCTTCTTTCGGCGGTATTATAAAAAAAATCCTGTGCCCGACTGGGCCTAGGGCCCAGCCGAGCCAGGCCGGCCCAGCCGCCGCCGCCGCCGACTCGGACGATGAGTCCGAGCCGGACTCCGTCGTCGCCGCCTTGCCCCCTCCTCCAAGCCGCCCCAACCCGCCCCCTTTATATACGCGCCGCCCCACCGCCCAAGCCCTTGCCGGAGCCCCTCGCCGGAGGTAGCCGCTGGATCCAACCGCCGGTTTTTCTTAAAAACCGTTCGTTTTTTTTCAAAACCCTAGTTTTTGTTTTTTAAATAGATCGGTTTTTCTCCGGTTTATTTATTTAGTGAGTGTTCGCTCATTCGTTCGTTTTAATGAACGCGTTCTTCGTTTAGATCCAGATAACAAATGTTCATTCGTTAATCTGTTCATCGTTTTTCTTTTTCTCGGATTTATTCCGTGATTTTTCTGATCGCGATTTCCCATCCGATCTTAATTTCTGTTTATCTTTTCGCTCGTTTATCGGAATCAGGCGATTCAAGCGCATGGAGTTTCGTCTCGAAACCCTCTTTCCGGTTAATCAACTCAAACAAGTTTTTGCTACTGTAAAATTTGACCTAAGTTTAGATTAGTAAACAAAGTGGTTTTCTTTCGCCGTTTGACTTTCGTTGCTTCGTTTGTCAGGACCCCGACTCAATGCCACATCGATCTAGCATGTAACACCTCATATCACTTTGCGGCCTCACGCACGGTATAACCACGGGTGTCGCCTTACCTTTGCCCGGGACCGTTTGCGCCTTTTGGCACACGTATATGACAGTGTCGCTAGCATCCATATGATAAGGAGCCCGGGCTGACATGGCTAGTCGTAAACCCAAAGTGGCACAGACTTACAGGGACAGGCATCCATGACCCAGCATCGAACGTGTCGGTCATCAGCGAGTGAATCCAGGTTGTAGCACTGGGCTAGCAGGACTCCGGTATTCATCGCGTGACATTTCCCCGAAGGGACAGACACAGGAACGAAGAGGGACACATGCCGGCCAGCCTAAGTGTTCCGGAGCAGTAGCAAGCTACCATGGCTCGGTGGAAACACTAGGAGACATTTCCCGGTAAGAGAGGCTACTAAAGATAAACAACTAGATAGTCAGATCCCACACATACCAAGCATTTCAATAACATACACACAATATGCTCGATATGTGCAATACAACATGGCATCACAAAATGACTCTACGACTCAAGTAGTTTATTCAATAAGCTCCGAGGAGCGAGATATTACAAACATGGGTCTCATGACCCAACAATCAGAGCATACAAGTCAAAGCACAAGCGGAAGCTATCATGTCTGAGTACAGACATCTATAAATGAAAAAGGCTGAGAAGCCTGACTATCTACCAGATCCTGCCGAGGGCACAAGATCGTAGCTGAGGTAACAAGCTAAACGTCGAAGTCCAAGCGGAACTACTAGTGAGACTGAATTCTCTCTGCAAAACATAAAATAGGCAAACGTGAGTACAAATGTACCCAGCAAGACTTACATCAGATGTATCTACATATGCATCATTATCAGCAAAGGGGGTGGTGGAGTTTGACTGCAGCAAGCCAGCTTTGACTCGGTGGCTAACCTGAACTACGACTGCAATGCAACTCTTTGAGGTGGCGCACACGAGTCCACATATTCACCATATCAATACACCACTATGGATCCGCTCCCGTCTCCCTACGAGAACGCCATCCATAGCACTCACGCTTATCTTGCGTATTTTAGAGTATCCACTTTCACTTGTCTATGAACTGTACAAGGGGTCCACGTTTCCATATCCGAGGAATCCGGCTATTCGAATAGATAATGATAACCCTACAGGGGTGTACTTCTTCACACACGCTCTCGCCACTTACCGCCCTGTACACGTCTTGTACCTCGACAACCTTCAAGCGGAAGCCGGGCGAGGGAGTCGGCCACGACCTGACTAACCGAACAAGTCTCTCGTCCAGGTTTATCGCCTATTCGGGTTCCATCCGCAAGGAGATCCGGCCGGGGTGTCGCTCACGGCCCCAAACGATGTGAGCAGGGTTCCCAAGCCCACTAACCGGGTGCCACTTGGTACACCGGGCCACTGTGCCTAGTCTGTCCCAAGCCCACCTGTACCGGGTGCCACTTGGTAGACTACTAACACTACCTACAAACACCAGAAACTAGTTGCAACTCCTGGACAGAGATCAAGTTGATTAATAAGTCGAGAGAGCTTGGAGCGCCCGGAGCCCAATGTGTGGTAGTAACTGATCATGGATCACAAACACAGAACTCAGTTCCTGAGGACGGCTGCAATGAGACAACCCACCACGTACTCCTACATGGCCTCTCACCGCTACCTTTACCAAATCGTGTTCACACACTTAGCTCACACACAGTAGGACATGTTCACACGCCTCTGATTCATCCCCGATGAATCAGACCTGACTCAACTCTAAGCAGTAGCAGGCATGACAAACAAGCATGAATGAGTAGGCACAACAGGGCTCAAACAACTCCTACTCATGCTAGTGGGTTTCATCTATTTACTGTGGCAATGACAGGTCATGCAAAGGATAAAGGGGTTCAGCTACCGCAGCAAGTAACAATTGAATCGTTGTTGTCCTAATGCAGTAAAAGAGAGCAGGAGTGAGAGAGTAGGATTGTATCGGAATGAACAAGGGGGTTTTGCTTGCCTGGCACTTCTGAAGATAACATTGAGTCTTCATCAGTGTCAACGATCACATCATCGGTATCACGTCTATCGAGAGGGGACAAATACCGGCAACACAGAAGGGAACACAATCAATGCAATGCACAATATGATGCATGATCATGACATGGCAAAATGAATGTGTTTTGAGCTAATGCAACTAGCAACAGATTAAATGAAGTTGGTTTGAATACAAGATTCAAATTCAAACTCCATATGTGATTATTTAAATGCCCTTTAATTGATTTGTGCTAAACAGCAGCTATAAGTTGTTCTAACATGCATGAAAATGGTACAGATGGATTCCTTGAATTTTTCTGATAATTTTTCATATATAATTTATTTAATTTGGAGTTACGGTTAATTTTCTATGATTTATTGAAGTTTTAGCTATTTTCTGAGATTATTAAATCATTTAAGATTATTTAAATTCCAGAAAATACTTATTGCGTCAGCCTGACATCATCATGACGTCAGCAGGTCAACAGGGCGCCTCCAGGTCAAACCTGACCAGTGGGGTCCACTGGTCAGTGACCCAGGGCTGTTTAGCTCGCTGACAGGTGGGGTCAGGTCAACATCCACGTCATCATGGTCAATTCTGACGTGTGGGTCCACAGTGATTAGATAATATTAAACAGAATTTAAACTAGTGTTAGTTAGGGGCGTGGGCCCAGTAGTCAGTGAGAGGGGGGGGTTAGTTAGTGGGGTCATTAGCGCTAATTAAGTGACACGTCGACTTCGCCGGAGTTCGGCCGGCGACGACCAAAACTGCGGCGGGAGCTCGCCGGACTTGAGCTACAGGCGGCGGCTGGACTCGCGGAGACCACCGGGGCGTAGCCCGTGCTCGTGCGCATCTAGGGGGCCAACGGGAGGTGCGGGGGTGGCCGGGGTTCGCCGGAATGGAGCCCGAGGCGGCGGCCGGAGCTCGGGTGGGTGCGGGGTTAGTGCTGCGGCTTGCAAACAAGCTAGCTGCCACGCTAGCGTTGCTCCACGGGTCGTTGCGAGTGCAACGGACGCACGCGCGGGGCCATTTGGTCACCGGGGCTTCGCCGGCGACGAGTCCGTGCGGCGGAGCGTCTCGGCTCCGGTAGAGGGGGCGGCTAGAGCTCGAAATCGAACTTGGGGTTAGGGGGAAACGGAGCAGGGACTCACGGGGATCGTGCAGGGAGGGTCAGCGAGCTCGGGGGCGCGCCGGAGTGGCCGAATTCGACGGAGAACGGCGCCGGGGCCGAAGCTTGGGGATGATGACGATGGCGGTTGCTCGGGGCCCTTCTGGTCGCGTGAGACGTCGAGGAGGTCGAGGGAGGCACTGCGGAGCTCTGGGAGGCGTCGGGGAGGCGAGAGGGGGATGGTGGCCGCGGCGAACGGCGTCGGTGGCGACGGCTCCGTTCGGGTCCGAGGTGCGGAGCGAGAGGGAGAGCAGGAGAAGGGGATGAGCACGGGAGGGAGTTGAGAGAGGCCTGAGGGAGCCGCGTGGCGTCTCCAGGGAGTAGCGGAGGCAAGCAGGGAGGCAGGAGGTGGCCGAGGCGGCATCGGCGCTCGCCACCGAGCTGCTTCGGTGCGAGGGGAGGAAGAAGACAAAGGGGAGGAGGTGGGCTGGGCCGGCCGGGGGAGATGGGCCAGGTAAGTGGCCCAGGTGGCTGCAGGTAATGTTTCTCTCTCTCTTTTATAATTCTGTTCTGTTTTATCTTTTCTATTTTCTGCAATTTGTTTTTGATTTGATTTAAATATCAAATCATTTTATAAAATCCTGGAAACAGTTATGGGTGTTTTCTGAATTATTTCAGTGACCCCTAACAATTTTCCAACATTTATTTGAACATTTAAATTATTTATAGTATTTAAATGCCCAAAGTCAAATACAATATGGTTTAATTCAGAGCCCAATATGTCCTGCAAAAATATAATCATTTTTGGAAGATGCTTTCACCTCAAACCAGAAATGTTGAACATTTTTAGAGGGCATTTTGGGTTTAATGAAAAAGATTTTATTTTGACCCTAGTTGAATTCATTTGGTGCTAGGGTTTAGTCAATCCCCATTTCAGGTTTAAATGAAATTTAAACATGAAGCAACACTCTAATGCATGCACTAGGCATTGTCAGAACTAGGGATGTGACAACTCACCCCCACTAAACAAGAATCTCGTCTCGAGATTCAAGCGTAGGGTAAGGTGAAAGGTAAACGCAACTAGTATAATCTTCACGATCCAGTTTGCACTTCAACTGAACGTTGATTTGTTCACCATCATTTTCTCGAAGTCTTGCTCTGAGAACTCCAACTAACATGACAATGAGAGGAAAGGAAAGACCCTAAAAGAATCGTTCTTCTCGGAGGTCGAACAACTCAGGATTATCTCACGGAATGAGACATAGCAACATCTCTCGAGCTGAGGGACGAAGCACACATCCATAAGAATGGAGTGAGGCAGATGACGAAGGTTCACTAGGTAGACAACAATTCCACACCTAAGAAGGTGTGAACGATTGTCCACGTAGCGAGGAGTTGAGTTGCCTTAATACTTTAACGATACACCTTAGGGAAGGTGACTCGTAGAGATATTTCCTTAAGTGGCAAAAAGAATTACTTTTGATTCAGAGATCATTGAAACTCTTTAAGCCAGCCTAAGACAATTCTCGAGCGATCGTTTGGAGGGGGTCGGTAGAATGGCATACTCGGACTTGGATGATGTGGATTACCTTGTTGAAGACAACGTAATGGATGAGTTTGCTCATCACCGGAAATGGAAGAGACCCATGGTAGAATGGCACATTGGCGGTGCAATCTGGGAACAAAATGCAAACGATGGGAATGATTCTGGTAACTAGGGAAGAACCCAACAATAGAGAGTGAATTCACTGTTTGAATAGGTCATAGCATAACCGACGAGACTAGAAGCAATCCCGGTTAGTGCCGATGATAACACGTAGCGCTTGTGCGTGCTCTCAAGAACTTGAGCAATTCCATAATCATCAAGGTTTTACCAACATCCGTGTCAAGGGTCCGGTAACACAACTTACTACCATGATGAATGGTGATGGAAGATGCAGATGCAAAGGAAGATAACATCAACTCAGGTTTCACCCTAGCGAGGCCAAGGAAACAAAATCTGGATGATCGACCGAGAGACATTTAGCACTCCGCTTCTAATGTTCTCCTTGACGTGCTAGTGTAACCTATTCATAGATATGGTTTGATAACTAGAACATCAAGTAAAGGTCGGACTTCGGGAGCAATAGAATCCATAAGGAACAGTTACAGAGGTAAATCCTACGAAATCCTTATGGGAAGGTGGCCAACTTCCTCAAACAAGATACTACAATAATAAGTCTTCCGGCTGGGTGTGTTGGCCACGACATCCACTTTACCGGTTATCGAGGAACCAATATTATAGTTCTTGGGAAATATTCCAACCATCATATTTGCCTGAGACTCAGATCTGGTTGGTGTCAGGATATTCCAGACTCATCGAGTCTAGGAAGAAAAATGAAAGTTTGCAACACAAATCGACGAGATGACGTTGCGAGATTCTCAGGAAATGAACTACGATAGCAAGCTCCAAAACATGAGCTGGTTCTGCTACAAACATGTGAAACACGTTGTCCCAGACAAGCATGGCCATGTAGTAGTCTTATAATTAAACACTACCGAGTTCAGGTGGGGAACCATCATCGAGGATATCGAAGTCTTTACGCAAGTCCATGGATTAGATCCCAAGCATAGACTTCTTTTCCTTGAACAAGTCAATCAGTGGCTTAGTGTGCTAGGGACACATATAGAATGAAGGTTGCAAGTCTCCAGACTACAGAATACTTCGCACGTGTGCATGATTGATTTGGGATGATTCCAAAGGAAACAAAACAATCTTTCTCAAATTCACGGCGGCAACTTTCACCAAATGCACGTGTATAAGAGGAAGTCACTCCTTTCATCAAACAAATACTTCATGAGCTAGCATGAGGAAATGCTTTCAAAGTTTCCAACACTAGCTTAATGTTCACAAATCATGGAGGAGATAAGGATGTTGTCAATGGGCTCAACAACAATTCTTCCAGCTTCCCGTGGAGATGGAATTCCATAACTATGTGAACAAGGTGATAGTATTGGTCAGACCAAAGATGTAATGGTGTATGCTCGAGGGATCAACCACGAATAAGACAACATTACGAGCATCGTTGGTACTGATTTGATTTGACGATAGCCAACACTCAAATCAAAGGATTGATAAGACAATAGGTCCAGCAACTGACCACAGGGACCAATCGATGAAGATATCATCTTTCTTCAACACACACTACACAAGAATATCCCTTTGGAACGAACTAAGTCGGACAAGCTTTTATCTTCCAACTCTCCAAGTTGTTGTTTAGCTTACTCAACTAGCTTAGGGTATCCAACACGGATTCTTGGAGAAAGGGTGGTTTACAGGAATAAACCAACTTGATCACGAACTCAACATAGCGGTCAGGTGACAACTTGGTAATACTTCTGAGAAGATCTTCGGAAAATCACGAACCACCGATATGTTGTTAAGCTCGAGAACAATCTTGCTTTTTGAGGCAAGACGATATGATCAATAGAGCGAAGATTTGAATAATCCTAACTCATCGATCGAGGAGTGCACCGAGAACAAGGACTAGGTAGCATGATCAACCTTAGAATGATGATTCAAAACCAGCACGCTAAGAATGAAATTATTTTCCATTAACTACCAAGCAACAAGGTTGCTAGGAGTATTGAATTCACACATCACGATTCACTTGTCGGCATCCCGGTTGCGACAACACGGAACCGAGGGATGAATAATAATGGCGAGAAGTATCACTACATCAAGAATTCACAAGAGCCGGTGCAATTCTCATGAAAATCCTGACATAAAGACGGTAATACTTCAGGGTAGAACAGAATCAAAAGCTGGGCTGGCATTTTGATCTACGGAGCACAATTGCTTTGACCCAATCCTAGATATGCAAGAGGTACTGGAGTTTGTTTCTCCTAGTCATTCCGCGATAGAATGGCTTGACGGACCACAAGAGTAATAGGCATCGATGAACGAATGCACACATAATCTTGACTATCAATTGATAGACGAGGGTCAGAAGACAACTAAAGAGGGACAACTCAAAGGAACATATAATTTTCTGAGTTGTGGTTGCATGGTTTAGCATGTCGAACGAATTCCACCGATTTCTTCCGGAAAACCCATGCAGAAAGGTAGAACTGGCAGAGTCACAATGTAGAATCGAGAACCCATCGAGAGCACTCTGATTGTGATCTTTCGATCAGCGAGGAACATCTGCCATAAGCGGTTCATAGTATTTGGAAGAAATGAATACCACGAACATCGAGGACTAATGCAAAGGTTACTAATGACCTAAAGGAACAAGCAAAACTATCAACATGAAGCAAGTAGGGTGAATCTCGGGTTCAAAACCCAGGGATAGAATACCTACTACTAAATGGCATCACGGGATGCTTTTGATAATGACGGCCAGAGTCATCACACTGGAGCATAAATCATGGCTAGGCTACTAGATGATCCCCTGAGACACCTAAGGTCATAATAGTAACTTCAACATAATGTCAAGGCAATAGAATACCTCAACTCAACAATTAGTGTGATTGAGCTGGCCCATGGGAACATTGAAACGGGAAGAAAGGATTTGCAAATGCATCAGGCTACTTAGAAACCTTGGATGACTCGGACAGCATAACGGCTGTAAATGCTCAGAAAAGATTTGAGACATTCACAAAAATGGTGGCATAACCACTCAGAAGCACAATATCAAGGTTTCGAGCTCAACAATAATCATACAAAAGTAGTAGGAATTGAAACGAGGCTTAAGTCCAACAATCTATAAGTCTACGGATTAGTAACACGTGATCCTGATGGAAAGAAGAGATAGCCTAGTTCTTAATCCCCATAGAAGAGAAGATGATGACTCAGATCAGAAGGCCATGAGGTATAAGGAGTAAAAAGAGCCTTACGTTCCATCCCACAATCAATTCCCTTATATAACTAAAGAATTTCTAGACTCAACTTCGACCAGTTTGGCTTGGTAATCCTACAGGAAGTCAAGCTCTGATACCAACGCTGTCAGGACCCCGACTCAATGCCACATCGATCTAGCATGTAACACCTCATATCACTTTGCGGCCTCACGCACGGTATTCCCACGGGTGTCGCCTTACCTTTGCCCGGGACCGTTTGCGCCTTTTGGCACACGTATATGACAGTGTCGCTAGCATCCATATGATAAGGAGCCCGGGCTGACATGGCTAGTCGTAAACCCAAAGTGGCACAGACTTACAGGGACAGGCATCCATGACCCAGCATCGAATGTGTCGGTCATCAGCGAGTGAATCCAGACTGTAGCACTGGGCTAGCAGGACTCCGGTATTCATCGCGTGACATTTCCCCGAAGGGACAGACACAGGAACGAAGAAGGACACATGCCGGCCAGCCTAAGTGTTCCGGAGCAGTAGCAAGCTACCATGGCTCGGTGGAAACACTAGGAGACATTTCCCGGTAAGAGAGGCTACTAAAGATAAACAACTAGATAGTCAGATCCCACACATACCAAGCATTTCAATAACATACACACAATATGCTCGATATGTGCAATACAACATGGCATCACAAAATGACTCTACGACTCAAGTAGTTTATTCAATAAGCTCCGAGGAGCGAGATATTACAAACATGGGTCTCATGACCCAACAATCAGAGCATACAAGTCAAAGCACAAGCGGAAGCTATCATGTCTGAGTACAGACATCTATAAATGAAAAAGGCTGAGAAGCCTGACTATCTACCAGATCCTGCCGAGGGCACAAGATCGTAGCTGAGGTAACAAGCTAAACGTCGAAGTCCAAGCGGAACTACTAGTGAGACTGAAGTCTCTCTGCAAAACATAAAATAGGCAAACGTGAGTACAAATGTACCCAGCAAGACTTACATCAGATCTATCTACATATGCATCATTATCAGCAAAGGGGGTGGTGGAGTTTGACTGCAGCAAGCCAGCTTTGACTCGGTGGCTAACCTGAACTACGACTGCAATGCAACTCTTTGAGGTGGCGCACACGAGTCCACATATTCACCATATCAATACACCACTATGGATCCGCTCCCGTCTCCCTACGAGAACGCCATCCATAGCACTCACGCTTATCTTGCGTATTTTAGAGTATCCACTTTCACTTGTCTATGAACTGTACAAGGGGTCCACGTTTCCATATCCGAGGAATCCGGCTATTCGAATAGATAATGATAACCCTACAGGGGTGTACTTCTTCACACACGCTCTCGCCACTTACCGCCCTGTACACGTCTTGTACCTCGACAACCTTCAAGCGGAAGCCGGGCGAGGGAGTCGGCCACGACCTGACTAACCGAACAAGTCTCTCGTCCAGGTTTATCGCCTATTCGGGTTCCATCCGCAAGGAGATCCGGCCGGGGTGTCGCTCACGGCCCCAAACGATGTGAGCAGGGTTCCCAAGCCCACTAACCGGGTGCCACTTGGTACACCGGGCCACTGTGCCTAGTCTGTCCCAAGCCCACCTGTACCGGGTGCCACTTGGTAGACTACTAACACTACCTACAAACACCAGAAACTAGTTGCAACTCCTGGACAGAGATCAAGTTGATTAATAAGTCGAGAGAGCTTGGAGCGCCCGGAGCCCAATGTGTGGTAGTAACTGATCATGGATCACAAACACAGAACTCAGTTCCTGAGGACGGCTGCAATGAGACAACCCACCATGTACTCCTACATGGCCTCTCACCGCTACCTTTACCAAATCGTGTTCACACACTTAGCTCTCAACGGTAGGACATGTTCACACACCTCTGATTCATCCCCGATGAATCAGACCTGACTCAACTCTAAGCAGTAGCAGGCATGACAAACAAGCATGAATGAGTAGGCACATCAGGGCTCAAACAACTCCTACTCATGCTAGTGGGTTTCATCTATTTACTGTGGCAATGACAGGTCATGCAAAGGATAAAGGGGTTCAGCTACCGTAGCAAGTAACAGATGAATCGGTGTTGTCCTAATGCAGTAAAAGAGAGCAGGAGCGAGAGAGTAGGATTGTATCGGAATGAACAAGGGGGTTTTGCTTGCCTGGCACTTCTGAAGATAACATTGAGTCTTCATCAGTGTCAACGATCACATCATCGGTATCACGTCTATCGAGAGGGGACAAATACCGGCAACACAGAAGGGAACACAATCAATGCAATGCACAATATGATGCATGATCATGACATGGCAAAATGAATGTGTTTTGAGCTAATGCAACTAGCAACAGATTAAATGAAGTTGGTTTGAATACAAGATTCAAATTCAAACTCCATATGTGATTATTTAAATGCCCTTTAATTGATTTGTGCTAAACAGCAGCTATAAGTTGTTCTAACATGCATGAAAATGGTACAGATGGATTCCTTGATTTTTTCTGATAATTTTTCATATATAATTTATTTAATTTGGAGTTACGGTTAATTTTCTATGATTTATTGAAGTTTTAGCTATTTTCTGAGATTATTAAATCATTTAAGATTATTTAAATTCTAGAAAATACTTATTGCGTCAGCCTGACATCATCATGACGTCAGCAGGTCAACAGGGCGCCTCCAGGTCAAACCTGACCAGTGGGGTCCACTGGTCAGTGACCCAGGGCTGTTTAGCTCGCTGACAGGTGGGGTCAGGTCAAGATCCACGTCATCATGGTCAATTCTGACGTGTGGGTCCACAGTGATTAGATAATATTAAACAGAATTTAAACTAGTGTTAGTTAGGGGCGTGGGCCCAGTAGTCAGTGAG